>NW_022605605.1:227775-277773 GCF_008692095.1 Etheostoma spectabile | reverse complement strand
GGCTCGTCAGGCGGCCTTACCGATCCTCTCCACCGGCTCGGTCTCGGCACACGGCTCGCTGAAGTCCCCGGTCCCGTTGATGTTGACCCCGGCCACCCTGAAGCTGTACTTCTTCCCGGCAGAGAGACCGGGCACCACGTGCTCCGGGGCACGCAGGGTCTTGTCGTGGACCTTCTTCCAGTCCTCGGACCCGGCTTCCTGCATCTCCAGTACGTAGCCCATCACATCAGCGCCTCCGTCCTCCACCGGGCGCGACCAGGCCAGGCTGATGCTGTCGGCGTGGGTGTCGGTGATCCGGGGGATGGAGGGAGGAGAAGGAGTGCCTGGGAGGAGACAAGGCACCAATGAAAACCGATAGATCTTTGATATCTAGACAGGATCTACTGATATGTAGGTGGACATGGTTTCCCCTAAGTCATGTCACAAAAGTCTGATCTATAAAGACCAGAGTTGAACAACACTTCAGATCTTTGGTTGCATTTAATGTGCTGTGCTTAGACTTGAACCACGTTGACTTACATTTGGGGGGTCTGCAGACGACGTAGAGAGACACCTCGCTGGGCTCGCTCTCCCCGGCCTTGTTGATGGCAGTCACTCGGAACTGGTAGATGTTGCCTTCAGTTAAACCGGACACCTTCAGCAGGGTGTCCAGGTGGGCTCCGTCCCGGTTCACCTTCACCCAGCGGGCGCTCTTCCTCTCGTGCCTCTCCACCAGGTAGTGGACCAGGGGGCTGCCCCCGTCGCTCTCTGGCTTCAGCCACTCGATGGTGGCGAAGTCCTTTCCTGAGGCCAGGATTTCTGGGGTGCCAGGCTGAGATGGAACAGCTAGAGAAAAGGAAAGTTAGAGGTTTGGGGGGGTGTTTGAAGTCCGACTAGGTTTGCTTTTCAACTGATTTTTCTAGATTTCATCTTAGTGGGCTCCTTGTTTGACAATAAAAGAGCAGGATCTTTCTGGCCTAAGATATTTTTGGACTATTATTCCCAATAATCGGGCTGTTTTACGTACTGAAGGTGTTTCTGGCGATCATGGGCTCCGACTGCAGGTAGACTCCGGCCCCGTACTTGTTGACGCCCCGGACCCTGAACAGGTACTCGGTGTTCTTGAACAGCGCCGTGATGTCGCAGGTGAGCTCCTTGCACTCGGCATGCATGACGACCCAGGTGAGTCGGTTGGTGTCGCGCCGCTCCACGATGTAGTGGGTCACCTCGTCGCCGCCGTCCTCCAGGGGGGGCTTCCAGCTCAGGGTGCACGACTCCTCCGTGATCTTGCTGATCTCAATGCTGCCTTCGCAGACTCCGGGGGTGTCTGGGAAAAACACATATGTTAGGATAATAATAGTAATAATCCATTTTATTTAAAGGTGCCTTTCTTGGCACTAAAGGACGCCCTACAGGGTACAGCAAAATATCACTAGAACAGAAAACCTTATAGACCATACCTGGGCAACGAGATAGAAGCAAAACCTGTATAGTGTCAACACGGAATATCAAGTGTAAAATGTAAAATGTAAAATTAAAATGTAAAATGTAAAATATAAAATATAAAATATAAAATATAAAATATAAAATGTAGAATATAAAATGTAAAATGTAGAATATAAAATATAAAATATAAAATGTTAAATGTTAAATATAAAATGTAAAATGTAAAATGTAAAATATAAAATGTAAAATGTAAAATATAAATATAAAATATAAAATGTAAAATATAAAATGTAAAATGTAAAAATATAAAAATATAAAATATAAAAACTAAAATAAAAAATATAAAATATATAAAATATATAAAATATATAAAATATATAAAATATAAAAATATCAAATGTAAAATATAAAATGTAAAATATCAAACAAAAAATATAAAACATATAAATATAAAATGTAAAATATGAAATATAAAATGTAAGTATTGCAAAAGAAGAAGAAAAAAAGAGAGAGGGGAGAAGGTGGTATATAAATATTAAATATTGCATAACCTAACTAACCCTCCCAAGGGGAATCTGTGATGCATGGAGCTGAACCCTTACCGAGGACCTTGACGTTGACCTCGGCGGTCTTGGTCCCGCTGACGTTCCTGACCGTGAGGATGTACTTCCCCGTGTCGTCCCTGTCGCAGAACTTGATGATGGCCATGGCCCGGGTGGGGGTGTACTGCAGGTGGTACTTCTCACACAGCTCCAGGTCCCGGTTGCCCTTGGCCCAGTGAGCCTTGGGGTCCGGCCGGCCCCCCACTGCAGCGTCCAGAACCAGATCTGAACCAGCTCGGACCAGGACCGTCTCAGACAGGAGTTTGCTGTTCAGCAAAGCCTTCGGAGGCTCTGTTGGGGGGGACATCATGGTTAGGAGTCCATTTAAATTCATAACAACATTTTAACTTCCCAATGGGCCGGAAAAACATGAAGAATTAATATCACAAGTCTCTGAAATGATTTTTTTTGACCACGACAAAACAAAACAAACTTTAGCATTACAGCCTCTCTCATACACTCTCTGTTTGATACTCACTCATTTACTGTATATACACAGTATATTCTTTTACATAAATGATTAATGATAAATAACTGCGGGCCTACTTCCTAACTATGATGCGAGTTAAAGGAGCTCAGATGGGAGCTTCTATTAGCTAATGCTAATGCTAGCTTCATATATCAACTTTTTGTAGATGTGTTCTTGGTAACATGGCATGAAACAGGTTCCTTATGCTCTTTATTTGTCAAAACCATAATATCACCCCCCCCCTCCGACCAATCTCCCGCTCCGTTGTCCCCTCACTCGCAAACGAGACCCCAAGGTATAAGAACTTGAGAAGATTGAGATTTTAATGGTAATTTGACTAGTATCTGATTTATATTTGATATCATCTATTATATTATATTTAAAAACAGGACAAAAGATGACATAGGATCTTGTTCTCTGTATCCACACGCTACAGCCCTGGTGTGTTTTGATGGCCCTGAATCCCAACTACAGATGAAGGTCTTACCGAAGTCGGTCTTGCATTGCACGGAGCCCGTGGACTCGGAGGGCGTGCTGAAGACCTGGTTGGCGTTCTTGGCGATGACTCTGAACTCGTAGGGCTCCCCCTCTCCCAGGGCGGTGACGGTGTAGAACGTGTCCGTCACGTTGGTGTAGTTGCACTTGAGCCAGCGGCCCTCGCCGGTCAGCGTGTACGGCTTCCGCTCGATGATGTAGCCCACGATGGGACTGCCGCCGTCGTTCAGGGGGGACGACCACTTCAGGGACACGGTGCTCCTCGTAACATTTGTGACTTCAGGTTTGCTTGGTGGATCTAAAACACAGATCAAGTATTAACTATGGAGCCACTAGAACGTGTAATCCTTAAAGGGTAACTCTGTTCTTTTCAACCTGGATGCTATTTTCCCATGTTTTTGTGTGAAAATGACAGATGGGAACAACAATCTTTGAATCTGGTCCAGTCCTACAGGACAGATGTTCAGCATCAGGGAGAAACAAGCTGTACCCACCAGACTCCATGTAAATAATCACTACTTTTAGCATGTATAGAGCAGCCTATCTCCACCAGACTCCATGTAAATAATCACTACTTTTAGCATGTATAGAGCAGCCTATCTCCACCAGACTCCATGTAAATAATCACTACTTTTAGCGTGTATAGAGCAGCATATCTCCACCAGACTCCATGTAAATAATCACTACTTTTAGCGTGTATAGAGCAGCATATCTCCACCAGACTCCATGTAAATAAAGACAGCACTTTTAGTTCACAGCTGCTGGTTACAATCTTCTCTCAAAACCAGTTTCGAAGATTTGTGTTCACATCAGTTACTTAGACACCAATGCATGGAAAAATAACCCCCCCAAAGTTACCCTTTAACTGTGTCAAAACTCACCAACTGGGTTTTGAGCAATGGCTCCCTTGGAGGCCTCGCTGGCTTTGCTCAGCCCGCCGCTGTTCATGGCGTACACCCTGAACTGGTACTGCAGGCCTTCAACCAGGCCTTCCACCTTGCAGTAGCACTCAAAGCAAGGGATGTTGTTCTCCCTCACCCACAGGATGTTGTTCCTCTCCTTCTTCTCAATCCAGTAGCCTGTCACCTTGCTTCCTCCATCATTGTAGGGCTCCTCCCATTTCAGGGTCATTGAGTTAGCGGTAACGTTGAAGACCGTGGGCCTTGTTGGGGGACCAGGAGGCGCTGGGATGAGAAATGTTGTTACGTTTAGCAAGACAAAGTTTTAACACATTGGAATTTAACAGATGTAGTTTTCAGGTGTTGCAGCTAATGGTTAAAATGTGGATATATAAGTAAATATTCCTTTTTTTCAAATTAGAGGAGATCCTCTTCGATCTTTCCATGTAACCCAGACGAGAGCAGAAGTAGCCCCTGTTGGGTATCTCTGGTCTAAGAAATGCTTAAAAATATATAAAAAACTAAATCAAATCAGTAAGAAAAGTTCATTCTGAATTGTTCTCCTTGGTTTCCTGAGCTCTTCTGTCCCTTCATGCTTTCCGTAGTGTCATAAATGGTGAAAGTGTCTATTGTTATTAGTGCCACATTAAACCAAACCGATAAAAAACACAATAAACAATTATTAATAATAATAATAATAATAATAATAATAATAATAATAATAATAATAATAATACAGGTAATTTGTAATGCAATTTATATTTACGCAAATCCCAAAGGGCTACATGATATAACATGAAAATAAAAACCCATTTTTCTACATTGTTTGCACCTTGTAGCCCCTGTTGGGCATCACTGGTCTAAAAAATGCTTTAAAATACATATTTCTATTCTTTATTTTTCGTACGTTAACCCTCGTGCAACTACACTACTTCTGGTTTTTCTCGGTCCAAATTAAAAACACTTTTTCATCCTTTTCCCAATGTTTTTGTCACTTTTCTTCTGAATCATCCACATTATTTTTTTTTTGGACATGGTTGATAAAAACTCAAATTTCTGATATAGAAACTTTTTGAAAATGGGTCAAATTTGACCCGAGGACCACAGAAGGGTTTAATAAGTAAAAGGTTCTACTTACTGTAGGGATGCTCGGCGACGATGGTCTCCGACTCGGTGGGCTTGCTGACACCGAATATGTTCTCGGCAGAGACCCTGAACGTGTACTGCATGTACTTGGTCAGGTGACTGACGTCGAGCGAAGTGAGCTTCACGCTGGAGTTGATCAGCTGCCAGGCGGTGGAGCCGGACTCGCGCTTCTCCACGATGTAGTTGGTGATCTTCGTCCCGCCATCGTCCTCCGGTGGTTGCCAGTTAACGACACAGGACTCGGAGGTGATGTTTGAGATTTCGATGGGTCCGGCTGGAGGACTGGGTCTACCGGTGACGTTGACTTCAACAGCGAAGGTCTTCGTTCCCGCCACGTTCTCCAGCGTCAGGTAGTACTTGCCGCCATCTCCTCTCATGGCCTCCTTGACGGAGATGCTGGTTCTGGTCTTGGTTGTTTTGATGGTGACTCTGTCTGAGTTCTTGAGCCTCATCTCTTCCAGCTTCCAGGAGACCTTTGGAGCCGGTCTACCACTGATGGGAACATCGATGGTGAACGTACTGCCAGATCTGCATGTGATAAGCTGGTCGGTAATCTCACGGAGGTCAGCAGCCGGTTCGATGTGAGGCTCTTTGACCAGCGCAGGAGCCAAGGTTTCCCTGGGGGTGCTGAAGCCGGATTCGTTCTTCGCCTTGACACAGAAGTCATACTCATCGCCCTTGTTGAGCTTTTCAACCACATATGTAAGATTAGTGGTGTTACCAACAACTATCCATTTGTCCGTACCCTTCGGTTTAGCCTCGATGAAGTAACCCTGGATGCGGCTGCCGCCGTCGTGCTCTGGTTTCAGCCAGCCCAGCGTCACAGAGCTGTCCGTGGTGTCCAGTATGTCCAATCTCTTTGGAGATGCAGGCTCTGCGGTGGCAATGACCGGCTCGATCAGCTCAAACGCCTCGCCCACGCCGTGATGGTTCTCGGCGGAGACTCTGAAGAAGTAAGGCACTCCCTCCAGCAGGTCCTCGATCTTCAAGATCTGCTGCTTGCATTTGCCACCAGACTGCTGCCAGGTGCGGCGGCTAGCCTCGCGCCTCTCCACAATATAGTGCTGGACTCGGGCTCCGCCATCGTTCAACGGAGGCTCCCAGATAAGTGTAACCGTGCCTCTGGACACCTCCTTGAAGGCAACCCCTTGTGGAGGCCCAGGAGTGTCCATCACTTTCACGTTGAACGTAACGGTTTTGCTGCCACTCGAATTCTCCAGGTTGACCGTGTATTTGCCTGTATCGTTCCTCGAGCAGCCTTCGATGCTTAGAGAACTGTACTCATCTGTGGTTATGATCTCAGACCTGACACCCAGCTCTCCGTCTTCCTTCACCCAGGTGGCAGTGGGAATTGGCTTTCCTCTGAAGTTGACGCACAAGCACACTGAACCTCCAGGCTTCACGATGTGTGTTTGCTTGAAATTGGCATCGATATCCACCTGTGGCGGTGTTAGCCGGTCCACAGCCTGAGCCGGCTCTGAAATCTCCTTTTCCTCGCCTCTACCGATGTGATTAACCGCTGCCACACGGAACCTGTACTCAGCTCCTGTCTCTAGACCAGTCACTGTGTACGTTGTTTCCGCCACCAGCTCCTCCCTCACGGCCTTCCATTCGGTATCTTCTCCCTTAACCATTTCAATAACGTAGCCCAGGACCTCCATGCCTCCATCGTCCGCTGGCCTGGACCACTCCAAACTGATGGAGGTGTTGGTGGAGTCAGACACGCAGACCACAGATGGAGCACAAGGAATATCCTTTGGCTCGGCGGCTTTGATGGGTAGAGAGACGTTGCTTGGAGCTCCAACACCGGCGTCGTTCACGGCCAGGACCCGGAACTCGTATTCCATATCCTCGGTCAAGTTGAGCACCTTGTGAGCACATTCGATGATGGGCTTCTTGGTGATCACCTTGTAGAACTTCACCGTCTTCTTCTCTCGTTTCTCCAGAATGTAATACTGGATGGGGTTTCCTCCGTCAGATGTTGGAGGAGTCCAGGACAGCGTGATGCTCTCTCCTGTCACATCGGTAGCGTCAGGAGTGCCCGGAGAGTCCGGAGTAGCTGAGGGAAACAATTTGGATTTATTAGTTAGCTGTAAATTCAATATAATTCAATTTTATTTATAGTATCAATTCATAACAAGAGAACCCAACAGTTCTAGTAGTTCCCTCCAGAAAGCAACAGTGCGAACTGTTGCGAGCTTTTCCAACATCCCACTTACTGTATTGCATCTGTGCGATGATGGGGCTGGACTCCACTGGTCTGCCAACTCCAAACTTGTTCACAGCAGAGACCCTGAACTGGTACTCGTTGGTCTTGATGAGCTTGGTCGCGTTGAAAGTGCACTCCTCACATTCGTCAGACACCAAAGCCCAGGAGATCTTGGCAGTCTCGCGCTTCTCAATGATGTAATGCGAAATCTCTGAGCAGCCGTCGTTCTCTGGGGGGTTCCAGGACAGAGTGACCTTCCCCTCGGAGATGTTGCTGAAGGTGATGGGTCCTACTGGCTCCCCAGGGGTGTCTGCATCACAAAGGTGTGTGACATTACAGTTAGAACAGAAAGGAATAAAATCAGTGCTAAAAGAAAAGGTAAAAACTGCACTACGTGGGGTGGCAGTAGGTAGTTGGGTTATGAACCGGAGGGTCGCTGGTTCAAGTCCACATACGGACCAAAATGTGGTGGTGGACTGGTAGCTGGAGAGATGCCAGTTCCACTCCTGGGCATTGCCAAGCAAGGCACCTCACACAGTTGCTCGGGGCGCCTTTCCATGTGCAACCCCCCCCCCCCCCCACTCTGACATCTCTCCATTATGCATAGGACCTGAGCATGTGCCCCCCCCCCCCCCCACTCTGTGAGATAAATTTAGACTGCGTACCTTGGACTTGAACGAGGATGTCCTGCTTCCTGCTCCCAGACCCGTTGGTGGCCTCCACGGTGTAGAGGCCGCTGTGCGTGCGATCGGCGTCTCTGACGAACAGCGTGCTGGACCCAGCCACGCTGATGATGTCCATCATCTTCTTGGTGACCACGACGCCGTCCCGGTACCAGACCACCTTGGGAACAGGGCGTCCGGTGATGGTCGCCTTCAGCCGGATGTTGTCTCCCGCCTTGACCGTCAAACCCTCGAAGTACTCGGGACCGAACTCAATGTTGGGACAAGCTGGTTCAGAGGAAGAGGGACCGCATTAGTACAGGAAGAGGGACCGCATTAGGGCAGGAAGAGGGACCGCATTAGGACAGGAAGACGGACCGCATTAGGACAGTAGGACGGACCGCATTAGGACAGGAAGAGGGACCGCATAAGTACAGAAAGAGGGACCGCATTAGGACAGGAAGACGGACCACATTAGGACAGGAAGACGGACCGCATTAGGACAGGAAGAGGGACCGCATTAGTACAGTAAGAGAGACTGCATTAGGACAGGATCTAGCTTACTCAGCGTTGAATGTTCTTCATCATTTACACAAGCCCTTCTTAAATAATAAAATAAAACTTTTTTTCAACTTTTTTGGCATCTTTTTTGAGACTTATGTAGCTTTTCACGATGTTTTTGTCACTTTTCACGATGTTTTTGTCACTTTTCACGATGTTTTGTCACTTTTACTGATGTTTTTGTCACTTTTACTGATGTTTATGAAGCGTTTTCTGACTTCTTCTTTGGCCTTGTTCAACGTTCATTTATCATTTTCTTAAAAAGCTAATTAATTGAATAAATTCAATGAAAGTCGTGAAATGATCATTTAATTTAGTTGTGAGGAGCGTTTTATGGAACCAGCCATGTTATTTCTTTTTTACAATTTGATTGAAAGAAAACCCAAATTTCTGCTACAGAAACTTTTTGATGACGGGTCCAACTCAACGACCCGAGGACACCAGGAGAGGTTTACAGATAGAGCAGGTCTAGACCACACTCCAGAATTTACAAAGACTTTCAAAATGGAGAAAGACAGGGCTCCGGTAGTTGTCCAAGTTGAATTTTTGTACGTGACCTATTGATTTAGAACAACCTGAATCTAATTTATAATAATGAAATTTAATATTAAGTGTTGGATCTGAATTTGTGACCATTGAAAAAACAGATTCAGCCGCTCAAACTGTGAATGAAGAAATTCCACATCTCAATTTCAAAGAAAGAAATTCGTGGTTTTTCAAAGTAAAACATCAACATAACGTGTTCAGTGGCTGAGGTCTCTTCTGTGCGTCCATACGTCCGTCTCGCCTCTCGTGACTCACCGTTCTCGCTTCGGACCACGATGAGGCCGGAGGAGTTGGAGGGGGGGCTGACCACCCCGATGGCGTTCCTGGCCGTCACCCTGAACTCGTAGCGCTCGTTGGTCGCCAGCCCGGTGACGGTGTACTGGCACTCGTGCACGTCGGTCAGGTTGGCCTTGAACCAGCGGCCCTTTCCCTGGCGTTTCTCCACGCTGTAGCTCGTGATCTTGCTCCCGCCGTCACGTTTGGGCGCGTCCCACTTCAGCGTCACCGAGTCGCTCGTCACATCGATGTAGTCGGGCTGGCCCGGAGGATCTGGAGCACACGGGAAAACCAACATGTACTTACATATAATATGTCTATATATATATATATATATATATATATATATATTAAAGTATCATCAATAACCTAAAACATATACTGACATATGTCACTAATAACTTAAAACATCAACTTACATATATCATCAATGGACCTTTCACAGTAAAATGTATCTGACAGAGGTGTTTGATTTTTCAAAGTAAAGTGTATTTTATGGAAATATTTTTGTAATAAATGTATTTTCTAGAGATTTTTCAAAGTAAAGCCTATTTTATAGAAATATTTTGCCAATAAAATGTATTTTATAGAGATGTTTCACAGTAAAGGGTATTTCATAGAAATATTTTCACAATAAAATGTATTTCACAGAAATATTTTCACAATAAAATGTATTTTAAAGCGATATTTTGCAGTAAAGTGTATTTTATAGAGATGTTTCACAGTAAAGTGTATTTTATAGAATTATTTTTGCATAAAAATGTATTTCATAGAAATATTTTCACAATAAGATGTATTTTGTAGAGATGTTTTACAGTTAAATGTATTTTATGTAAGATATTTTCTCCATAAAATACTATAAAAGCACTAAGTGCTTCCATTCCATGAGTTTGCTGAGTGTGTTTTTATTCCAACGTGCAGGGTGTGTGCAGCGTACCAACATCAGGTCTGAGAGGCCGGACTGTCACTCACCAACAGGACTGACCGCCATGGTGGGCTTGCTCTCGTCACTCATCCGGCTGAAGCCGGCATCGTTCTGAGCGTAGACCCTGAAGGAGTACGCAAGGCCTTCAATGAGCCCTGGGATCCTGTATTCGGTTTCTTTCACCACCACCGTGTTCACCTTCTGCCACATAATGCTGTTCATTTCCCTCTTCTCCACGTGGTAGCCCTGGATGGGGGTCCCGCCGTCGTAAATGGGCTGCTCCCATTGGATGGTCATGCCATCGTTGGTGACGTTGAACACGAAGGGCTTGCCCGGTGGTCCCGGAGGCCTGAACTGGTGCTTGGCGATGACGGACTGGGAAACCAGAGGCTCGCTGACGCCGTACCGGTTCTCAGCGCACACTCTGAACTGGTACTGGACTCCCTTGACCAGGTTGGGGACCTTGAACTCGGTATTCTGGACACTGGAGCACGCCATCTTCCAGTCTGGGTGCGAGGTGTCCCGCTTCTCTACGCTGTAGCAGGTGATGTCGCCGCCCCCGTCATCGTTGGGTTCGTCCCAGGAGATCATGATGCTCTCAGCCCTCACTTCATCCAGGCGGATGGGTCCAACAGGCTTTGATGGTGGTCCGAGGGTGATCACATGGATGTGGAAGGACCTCCTGTTGACCTTATTGTCAAGCGTCAGGGTGTACTTCCCCTCGTTCTCCTTCACCACGTTCTTAATCATCAGAGTGGCTTTGTTTTCTGTCTTCTTGAAGCGGATTTGGTCGCTCTCCTTCAGAGGAAGGTTGTCCTTCAGCCACAGGACAGAAGGTTTGGGTTTACCTTTGTATGGCAGCTCAATGTGCACGTTGTGGCCCAGACGGACGTTAATGCGGCCATCAGGGTACTCCGCTAGGCTCGCCTCAGGTGTGATGATGTAGTCGATGACCTGGATAGGCCCAATCTCAACAAAGTCTCCGCGTCCCTTCTCATTCCTGGCGGCAACTCTGAAGAGCACCTCCGAGTGCTCCTTGAGTTTCTTGACTTCGAACTCGCAAGTTCTGCTGGATCCTCCCAAAGACCAATCCTCGTCCTTGAGCTTTTTCTCGATGACGTAGTCAGAGATAATGCTGCCCCCGTCGTAATCGGGCTTCAGCCACTGCAGAGTGACTGACGTTTTGGATGAATCCTTCATAGAAACCTCCTTGACTGGTCCTGGAGTCTCGGTTGCCTTCACGGGATCAAGTGTTTCACAGGGATCACCAACGCCGTTCTCATTCTCCGCTAACACGCGGAAGAAGAAGGACGTCTTCTCTGACAGGTCTTCAATGGTGTAAGTTGTTTCTGTGCATTTGCTTGTCACCGCAGAGTAGGACCTCTTGGACGAGTCCCTCTTTTCAACGATGTAGTTTGTGATCTCGGCACCACCGTCGAGGAGTGGAGGCTCCCAGCTGAGAACGACCTTTCCACGAGTCACCTCCTTCAAGACCAGGTTCCTGCACTGAGCCGGAGTGTCCTGGACCTTCACGGACAGCGTCAGCGTCTTTGGCTGTCCCACACCGTTCTCTATCTTCACGGTGTACTTCCCGGTGTCCAGCCTGGTCACCTCACGCATAACGAGGACTGTGGTGGTGTCGGAGTGGTGGAACTCGTATTTTGGGTCGTGATCAATGCATTCGTCTCCCTTAGTCCAGGAAGCACTGGGCGCCGGGCGTCCCTTCAGAGGAACCGACAGCTCCACATCCTTACCCGCCTTCACGATGTAGTGAGTTCTCATGGCCACATCTGAGTCCACCTGGGCCTCCTCTGTGGAAATCAGACAAAACAAGGTCACACAGGGACTGCTAGAGCACCAACTGGGGGGGGGGGCAAGGCAAGGCAGATTCATTTCAATGTAATTTTATTAATATAGCGCCAAATCCCAACAACAGTTACCTCACTGGGCTTCTCATAAGAGAGCAGGTCTAGGTCTAGGTCTAGGCTTTATTTGTATAGCACATTTCAGCAATTGGGCAATTTACACAATTCATAGAGCATAGACGGGCAAGGTATCACCACCGAGTTCCCCATTCAGTGACATTTAATTTGAGATCCATTAGGTTTGGGAAATTTCAGATCCAATACTAGTTTAATTTGGATGTATTGGAGCAACCCAAAGCAACCCTCAAATATTTATTATAATGCACCGGTTAATGTCTACTTTAAGAACTGACCCCCAATAAGTTTAAATGACTTTTTACCTAAACATTCTTTTGAAAAGGCAGATATTAAAATATAAATTTTTGGATTTTACAAATCAGTGTTAGATCACTTAAACAAAAAGCTGATTTTAATTATTTTAACCCATCCCTAATCACAACAACATGGGAATATCATGTTGCGGGGGGGGCCTACGAGCAACATAACGTGACGGTGTAGTCTCAGTAATTACCCAGGATGTCCTTGGCCTGCACCGGCTCGGTCATCTCCAGCGGCTCCCCGGGGCCGGCACAGTTGACCGCCGTGACCCTGAAGAAGTAGTTGACGTCTGGTTTTAGGTCGTGAACGGTGTACTCCGTGGTCTTGACCTCCCCCTTGGAGGTGATCATCGCCCACTCCTCCTCTCCCTCCACCAGCTTCTCCAGCATGTAGCTGGTGACCTCGCTGCCTCCGTCCCACTCGGGCTTGAACCAGCCCAGCGTGATGGAGGTCTTGGTGGAGTCCACCACCTTCAGCTTGCAGGGCTCGTCTGGTGGATCTGTAAGGCAATGCAGCGTTTTTCAGAGTGTGTATATATTAGTGTGTGTATACGGATTGTGTTGGGTTGGTTTGTGTGTGTAAGAGCATCGTGAGCAATGATGATCCAATGCAAAATTCCTTGTATGTGTCCTGATAGCTGGCAAATAAAGCTGGTTCTGGTTCTGGTTCTGGTTCTGGTTACCATTTCAGCAACGAGGCAATTAAAGGTGCAGTACCACTTTATACTACATTACATTTCATTAGGCTGATGCTTTTATCAGAAGAAGGGATAGAACAGGGAGCAAGGGGTGGGGAAATTGGACTACTTTAGAAAAATCTCTCCAGACAAATGCAAATGCTCTTTGTTAAAATGTGCAACATCTCAAATAATTAACCCTTAAATTAATAATTTTAACCCTGTTTAAGCTGTCGCTAACCCTGTTTAACCCTTTTTAATCCTGTTTAAGCTGTCACTTAACCCTGTTTAACCCTTTTTAACCCTATTTAAGCTGTCGCTTAACCCTGTTTAACCCTGTTTAACCCTTTTTAACCCTATTTAAGCTGTTGCTTAACCCTGTTTAACCCTTTTTAACCCTATTTAAGCTGTCGCTTAACCCTGTTTAACCCTGTTTAACCCTGTTTAACCCTATTTAAGCTGTCGCTAACCCTAACCTTAACACATTTTTGTATTCCCAACTTCTATATATTCAAATATCTGTTCTTGTATATAATTCCTAGTGTTAACCCAGAACTAAAATAAATTTTTCCTACTGGCCCATCATCCTCTTCCACACTCTGTTTGGTTTTGCGTGGCATCCTTACCGACTGGGTCGGCGGCCCTGTAGTAGTCGGACACCTCGGAGAACGGGCCCTCCCCGGCCTTGTTGATGGCACAGACGCGGTACTGGTACTCGTTCCCTTCTGTCAGATGGTAGACCGTCTGCTTGGTGCCAGCTATCGGGTCTTTGTAAACCCGGATCCAGCGCAGGCTCTTCTTGTCGCGTCTCTCCAGGTAGTAGCCAGTGACCGCGCTTCCTCCGTCCACGCCTGGTTTGCCCCACTCTACCACCATGGTGGATTTGGTGGTGGTGGTCACCTCGGGAGTGTGAGGCTGCCCTGGAGTCACTGAAGAAATGGATTTAAAAACATGTTAAGCAAACGATAACATCAGTAACGATGTGGATGGAGCATCATTGTCCCTGGAAGACAATCTGGCTTTTAAAAACCATATCACGTGTTTTAGCAAAATAGAATAGAATAGAAAATCTGTAAAGTGTCTCGAGATAACTCTATGAATTAACACTATAAATAAAATTGAATTAAAATTAGATTGAAAAAGAACAGAACAAGAACAAAATGGAATAAAATAGAAAAGAATAGAAAGCCTTAATTGGCCTTATACACAAGTGAAAATATAGAATTATAAAAATAACACTATTATAAATAAAAATAAATATAAAATATAAAATATAAAATATAGAAACATAGAAATATAAAATGTAAAAATATAGAAATATAAAATTAATTTAAAAAAATAAATAAAAGGTGGTGCAGAAAGAAAGAGAAGGGGGACCTGGTGTACAGTCCTGAGAGCATCTATATACATATATAAAATAGCATTGTATACAAAAAAATTTTGTTGTATCAAAAGTCCTGAATATCAAATACTGCACTGTAATGAAATGAAATGGTTAAATTTTAAAATAGCACTGTATGAAATTCTAGTGTCCTTTTAGTTAATATATATATATATATATATATATATATATATATATATATACAGTATATATCAGTATTGCACAGTAGGTGGGTTTCTATTGTAAACCACTCAGGGTAAAGTTAAGTTTCTTTTATAAAAAGAAATGCAGAATTGTTTTTTTTGGGCCACGGCCATAACTCATGGATGAGGCGAGGGATGTGGATCGGTGAAATCTTACCGAAGGCGTTCTTGGCGATGACGGGCTCCGACACCAGCGGCTCTCCGACTCCGAACTTATTAACGGCCATGACGCGGAACACGTACTCGTTCCCCCGCAGCAGCTTGCTGACGGTGACGTATGTCGCCTCCAGGTGGTCTGAAACCGTGGACCAGACCACTCGGCTGGTCTCCCGCCTCTCTACGATGTAGTGGGTGACCTTGAAACCTCCCTGGTCCGACTCGGGAACCGGGTCCCAGCTGAACGTTATCTTGTCTGCCGTGATGAGGTTGAAGTTAATGAGGCCGGCTGGGGGTCCGGGTTTGTCTGAGGAAGAACAGCATATGGGTATAAATGCAAGGGTGATGGAAGATACTGGATAAAGGACTTCAGAATTATATTCCAAATGATGTAAATACTCAGGGAAATACCTAGGATCTCAATCTTGATGGTTGCAGATGCTGAGCCCAGAAC
The DNA here is from genome assembly GCF_008692095.1 of Etheostoma spectabile. NCBI lineage: Eukaryota > Metazoa > Chordata > Actinopteri > Perciformes > Percidae > Etheostoma > Etheostoma spectabile. The sequence goes on along the minus strand of NW_022605605.1, from coordinate 262,445 downwards.
GTTCCTGATTTTGATCTCGTATGAGCCCGTGTCGAAGCGAGCTGCGTCCTTGATCAGAACAGCAGAGGAGTCGGTTGTGCTCTCCACCGACAGCTTAGAGCTGGACACCAGCTCCTTTCCATCCTTCAGCCACTCGATGCTCGGCAGAGGCTTGGCGATGATCCCCACTCGCAGCTTCACCGAGGCTCCGGCCTTGAACTGAACCACGTCCAGGTACTCTGGAGGCAGGTCGATGGCTGGGGCGCCTGGGGGGCAGAAGATAACGACAAGTTATGTACAGATAAATCCAATGAATAAATCAGACATTTAAAGTTCTACAGCTGCTACAATTAGATGACTGATCAAACAAATCATTGCCAACTATTTTGAATGATATTTTGAATTATATTAACCCTTGTGTTGTCTTCACGTCAAAATTGAAAATCAACACTTTTGATGCTTATTTTCAATGTTTGTCACTTTTTTGATGTTTAACACTATGTAACACTAACTTATTAACTTTAGTTTTACATTATTTTTGGAATTTATGGTCATAAACCTCATTTCTAGGAAATTATACCTAATGTTTGAGTTAGAAAAGCAGAAATTAGGAATTATTGAGACTAAAATTAAAGGAATGGATGTTGATGATAATCACAGACTGGAATATGTCAACTTTTACTCAATACTATTTCAAAAACACTTCCATTTGTTTTCCAATGCTATAAAATAGAATAAGACCCAAAATTAATGAAAGTAGAGATTTGTACTTGGCAAAGAGCGTTGGAATCAATCATGTTATTTTGGGGAATTAAAAAGAACACTGATATAGGACGCTGTATATATTTGGGATATTAATGTGAACAGATATGAAACTCACCGGTTGTGTCCACACAGGTGACCGGGCCAGCGATGAGAGACGGGTTGCTGACGGAGCCGACGGCGTTCTTGGCGTAGACCCTGAACTCATAGGACTCGTCCTGGTTGAGTCCAGAGACGGTGAAGCCCATCTCGATGATGTTGGTGAAGTTGGCCTTCACCCACCGGTTGCTGTTGGCGTCCCTCCTCTCCACGCTGTAGCCGGAGATCTTGCTGCCGCCGTCGTACGGAGGCCTCTGCCAGGCCAGGCGGACCGAGTTCTTGGTGATTTTTGTGATGTGGACATTTGCTGGAGGCTCTGTTAGTTAACATTAAAGAAGAAAAGATGCAACTTCAGTGAAACAACAGTCTTAGTGTAAGCTCTTATTATTATTTAGAGTGCTGAAGTGATGGGTTCCCTTAAGAGGAGACGCTGCAGGTGAATACGGTCAACACTTAACAAAATCACCATGAAGACAACTGGTTCTGGTATTACAAGCTGTCTGAGTTTTCTATGTTTAAATATACAACTGGGGTATTATCTATTGCTAACGTTCCATGAATTTAAGAGAAATCTACAGATATAACAGACAAAGTGTAGTAATATAAACACCTAAATGTGTATTTTTAAAGTTGACAAGAAGACATGCTATGGAAGCAAAACAGCCCAAAAACTGCCTGTATTGTCTGTAAAACTGCAGACAGAGATCCAAGTTAAATGAAAACTTACCGCAGGCATCAATAGCTAGCACCTCTTCGGAGGTCTTGCTCAGCTTTCCGATCCCGGCGGCGTTTTCAGCGGCCACCTTGAATTCATAGATGAGGCCGGGGCAGATGTTGGTGACCCGCCACTGGTTTCCTGAGATTGCGGTTTTGTTGACCTTCTGCCAAAGGATGCTGCTCCTCTCCTTCATCTGGAGGTGATATCCAATCACAGCGTTTCCACCGTCGTTGACCGGCTCGTTCCAGCAGACGGTCAGACTCTCTCTGGAGACGTAGCCGAGCCAGGGCGTGGACGGAGGTCCAGGAATGGCTGCAAAGGACAACACATACAGTATGTTACATAATTCAAGGCATAATCAGCCAAAGTTTGCATAATTATGCGGGGGACGGATTATTTTTTTTTAAACACAACGCACTTTTGCAGCATAAATTGCAGATTTCCGGGCAAAATAACGTGAGGCTTGTATGATTTCATAATCCCGCATTTTAGTTGCAAGAAAGTCACAAATAACTTAGTAGGAAGTTGAAAAATGTTGCGTTCACTTCATACAACAGCAGCCATTTTCGCTTGTTGCCATGGGAACATTGTGACGTGAAGTAGTTACGCAACATGACAAACAGTATTATTTAATCAAACTGCAATTTTTGCAAGTTCCTGCAAATTCTTTGCATAAAATTGCATAAATATCCCAAATATTCCATTACATTTTTTAAGGATTTTTGCCAACAACAATCACAAAAAAACTCTGCACTTTTCTGGAAGGACTGTGTTATCCATGAAAACACATGTCAGCGGGAATGGTTAAGTTAAGAGCACTTACTGTATGGAAGCTTTATCATGACTGGCTTGGTGTCAATATGGTCGCTGACCCCGAAGCGGTTCTCAGCCTTGATTCTGAACTGGTACTCCTCTCCCTTGGTGAGCTTGGTCGCCTTGATTGAGCTTCTGGCAATGCTGGTTGACACCTCCGACCAGGTAGGAGTGCTGGTTTCACGCTTCAGAACGATGAAGTTGGTAACAGGACTGCCACCATCGTACTCTGGATACGCCCACTTCAGACATACTGAGGTCTCTCCAATCTCTCCAATCTGGACTGGACCAATCGGAGGTCCAGGTCTGTCCAGGACAACGAAGATGATGGAGATCTTGGTGGTTCCTCCAGCATTTGAGGCAGTGACTTCATATTTGCCAGCGTCACCTGCAACGCTTTCATTCAGGGTGATGAACAAACTGTCAGGGGTAACTTCTGTTAGCAGCCTCTTGGATCCCTTGATGACCACGTTGTTCCTGGACATGGTCACCTTCGGCATGGGTCTGCCGGTGAGAGGAATCTCAAAGGTCAGGTTGGCTCCTGCTCTCACATAAACCGTATTCTTGGGGTAGTTCTTCAGGTCAAACTCTGGAGCCTCTGTTGAAAAGAAATAAGACATCATTAATAAGTAATGTAATTTAAAACAAGTGCACCCATCAAACAGCAGTTTCAGAAGAAAGAAAGAACGTCAGCTTGTTAAATGTGAACGTTTTCTAGTTTCTTCTCTCTTCTGTGTCAGGGAACTGAATATCTTTGAGTTGTGGACAAAATGAGACATTTGAGGACATCATCTTGTGCTTTGGGGAACACTGATTGACATTTTATAGACCAAAAAACTAATGGATTCATCCAGAAAATAATCAACAGATTAATCAACAATGAAAATAATCGTTAGTTGCAGTCCAAACAAATGAAAAAGGATCTAAAAATACAGAGCTTTCATTGTATTTATTATTTATATTATGTACTATCTATGATTTAAAAAACAATCTATTAGGTGCTAAGTGCTTTCTTTATGCACAGCAACTTGTTTTCTAGGGACAATAAACTCAAACTGTGTACCAACTCATCAAAATATAGAAGTAAAGATAATACCATGGATTTCCTTGACAATGACGGGTACGATCATCTCCTTCGGTTCACTGAGTCCAGCGTGGTTCTCAGCGCGGACTCTGAAGTAGTACTCAGCACACTCCCTCAGGCTCTTGATAGTGTGGGTCATGGTCCTCACGGTGGCACACTTCACCCACTTGGTCTGGCCCTTCTCCAGGGCATCAATCAGGTACCCAGTGACCCTGCTGCCCCCATCGTATTCTGGTCTCGTCCAGGCAATGGTGACGCTGTCCTTGGTAACATTTGCCACTCCAAGTTTCATGGGCACACTCGGTACCTCTGTAACAGATGGTATAAAATGAATGTAGCACATTTTGTCAAATGGTAAAGGTTGTATAAAATCAACATCAAATCTACATTTAATAACTGTGGGTTCATATGTTACCTGTTATCTTTGTTCCATTCTTGGCCTCCTGAGGAACACCCACTCCATACTCATTTTCTCCAATAATTCTGAAGTAATACATGGCTCCCTCCTGTAAGTCCTCCACCTTGTAGGTCAGTGAGTGGCAGTTGCTGGTCACACACACCCAGGCCTTCTTACTGGCCTCACGTTTTTCAACATGGTAGGACTTTACTGCATCACCACCATCATTCTCTGGAGCTTCCCAAGTGAGGGTCGCAGAATCCCTGGTTACTGCTGAAACTTTAACATTGACAGGAGGTCCAGGTGAGTCAAGGACCTTGACAACCATGGGCAATGTTGCTTTTCCCAACGGTGATTCAATAGTGACGCTGTATTCTCCAGAGTCATTTCTGGTTGACTTCTCAAGGGTCAGTGAAGTGCTGGATTCTGTTGAGTCAATAGTTCCTCTGACCTTTAGATCCACACCCTCCTTGGCCCATTCCACTGATGGAACAGGTTTGCCCTTGAATGGTACTTTGAGAGTAAATGCTGTGCCATGCTTGACGATAAGAACTTTACGCAGTTCAATGTCAACATCAAACGATGGCTCTGCCGTTCTGTCCATCGCTGCGGCACCATCAGAATACAGGCTGCGCGCACTGCTGCCAATTTTGTTTATTGCCTTGACACAGAATTCATATTTTGCGTCTGTCTTAAGTCCAGTGATTGTGAACTCCAAGCTCTTGGTAAGAGGGATAGCTTCAACCCATCTTGCTAGTTCTTCCGGTGATTCAGGAATCTCCTCTTCCTCCTCTTCCTCATATTCATCCTCAAATTCTTCCTCTTCTCCCTCAACCTCTGTTTTTTCAATGTAGTCTCTGTATTCTACACTGTATCCAAGGATTGGAGCACCACCATCATCGGTAGGTGGTTTCCAGACAATGGACACACTGCTCATGGTTGATGTGACGATCTTTGGCTTTGTTGGGCGAGAAGGAACAACCAGAGCATCCAATGCTCTGAATGTTGCAGATCTTTCACTTGGAGGACTCAAACCAGCTTCATTTTCGGCACAGACTCTGAAGTCATACTCACAACCCTTGCGCAGTTTGGTTACTACTGTTGTACATTCAACAACTGGATCTCTGTTCACACGGACCCAGCGCATCCCTGTCTTCTCACGGCGCTCAATCACATATCCAATGATGGGGCTGCCTCCATCACTAGCTGGCTTGCACCAGGTGAGGGTCATTGAATCTCCAGTTATGGTGGTGACATCAACATTTGTTGGAGCAGTGGCAAAGGTGTATGGATCTGTAATCTTTACAACATCACTATCCAGAGCCTCACCAACCCCGTGCTTGTTGACAGCCATGACCCTGAAGATATATTCGTTGCCCTTGAGCAGTCCTGTGACTTTGTGGTATGTGTTAGTGACGTCAGCCTTAACCACCGTCCACGCCAAGCTGCTGGTCTCACGCTTTTGAACAATGTAATGTGTGATGTCAGCACCACCGTTCTCCTGAGGAGGACCCCATGACAGAGTGCATGCCTCAGCTGTGAGACCTGTGATCTGAAGCGGTCCTGCTGAAGGTCCTGGCTTATCTAGAATCAAACAGTGTATTGGCATGGAGACCTTTCCACCAATATTCTGTAAAGTTAGGGCATACTGTCCAGAATCTCTTCTGATGCAATCCTTCACAATGACAGAAGTACTGGTATCTGTTGAAACAATCTGGATTCTGGCTCTCAGCTCAATCTCTTTGCCATCCTTTGTCCAGGAAATGACAGGGGCAGGACGTCCAGCAAGGTCAGCGTTAATCTTCAGAGTTTCTCCTGCTTTCACAAGCAATGTCTCTCTGAACTTGACATCCATCATGATGCGTGGTGGTTCCACATCATCCTTGACAGTGATTGGACCAGTGCGGTCAGATGGCCCGCTGAACACTCCAGCTGCATTCTTAGCAATGATGCGGAAGTCATACTGGCTGTTCTCCGTAAGGCCTGTCGCATCATAGTGGGTCTCAGGCACATTGGTGAAGTTGCACCTTGTCCAGCGTCCTTCAGGGAGGTCTTTGCGTTCAATGGTGTAGCCAGTAACCTTGGCACCGCCATCATACTCTGGTTTCTCCCAAGATAAGGAGACAGTTGTTCTGGAAACAGCAGTGACCACAGGTGTGCCTGGAGGATCACATGGATCTCTGGCTGCTACAGCTTCACAGGCCTTGCTGCATTTACCGATTCCAGTAATATTTTCAGCATAGATGCGGTATTCATACATCATGCCCTCTTCGACGCCATTGACTTTGTATTCAGTATCTTTGATCATTCCTCTGTTCATCTTTGTCCAAAGAATGCTAGAACGCTCTTTCCTCTCCAGATGGTAGCCCAGAACAGGACTACCGCCATCCACAACTGGCTCATTCCAAGTCACCAACATGTAAGACTTGGTGGCCAACTTCACTATAGGTGTGGAAGGAGGTCCAGGTTGTTTAAAGTTATACTTAGCAATAATTCCAGGTGAATCCAGGTATGTACTCTTTCCATAACGATTGACAGCATAGATGCGGAATTGGTACTCAGCTCCATGCGTCAGTCGGCCAGCCTTGAAAGATGTTCTGGCCACGTTACTTCCAACCATTTGCCATTCTTGTGTGTTTGTGTCTCTCTTCTCCACAATATAGTTACTGATGCAGCAGCCACCATCATAATCTGGTGGAGACCAGGACAGTGTGATGCTGTCTGACGTCACAGAATCCACCTTTACGGATTTAGGTGGACCTGGTTTATCAAGGACAACAACTCCAATATTTGCTGTGACAGTTCCTGCTGTGTTAGCCAGGGTGATCTCATACTTGCCAACATGTTCTCTGCTTGCCTCTTTTATTATAATTTTGGATGAAGTTAGTGTGTTTAAGATGGTCACTGAGGACGTTTGCTTCAGAGGAAGGTTATCCTTTTTCCAGGATACAACAGGCTTTGGCCTGCCTTTCACTGGAACATCGAGAGTGAGGTCATCTCCAGCCTTCACACTGTATGTCGTAAACAGTAAGTTGACAGATGGTTCAATTTCAACATCTTTTGTAACCACAGGCAAGCCAAGATCCTTTGGCTCACTCTTTCCCTTCTCATTGATTGCAACAACTCTGAATAAATAGGCTTCATTAGGACTCAGATTAGGAATAGTTGCTTCAGGAACCTTTACTGTGCATGCTGTGCCCCATTTATCTCCACTCTTGGGCTTAAATTCCACATTGTAGCACATTACTTTGCTTCCACCATCATGAGCAGGTTTTTCCCATGCCAGTGTCACACTGGTCTTTGTCACATCTGCAACGGAAACTTTGCTTGGTGGCAGCGGTACCTCAGACACTTTGACTTCTTTGGTTTCGACCACCTGTCCTTGGCCATATTCATTAACAGCACAGACTCTGAAGTAGAACATGCCACCCTCAGGAAGCTCTTCAATCTTGAATGAGTTGGCCAAGCAGTTGCTGGTGACAGTAGTATAGGCCTTCCTGACAGACTCTCTCTTTTCAACAATGTAGTTTGTGATTTTAGAACCACCATCAGTGAGTGGTGTATCCCAGGCAAGAAGCACTGAATCTTTCTTGAGCTCCTTCACCACAAAGTTCTGTGGTGCACTTGGTGTATCCAAAATTCTCACTGCAACAATGGCTGTTTTTGAACCACTGCTGTTTTCTAGTGTGAGAGAGTATTTGCCACTGTCAAAGCGGTTAACATTGTCAATGACAAGCATGGTGTATGAACTGGTGGTGTCGACTCCAGCGCGCTCTGTGAGAGTACCGTCAACCTTCTCCCATTTCACAGCAGGTTCTGGCCTTCCTCTAATGGCGACAAACAGACGCAGAGTTCCACCTGCACGGACAGATACCACCTTTCTAAGATCAGCATCCAGCTCGATCTCTGGTGCTTCTGCCCTGTCAGAAGTAACCACAGTGCTGTGGACGTTAGCAGCCTCCCCTACTCCTTCAGAGTTGATAGCACAGACACGGAACTGGTACTCTCCACCCTCCTTCAGGTCTGTGATGGTGAGTTTAGTGGCTTGAATGCCAGTGGGTGGAGTGCACATGGTCCATTCTTTTTCAACTGGTGCATCTATTGCTGGAGCTACTTCTGCCTCCTCGGATAATTCGGGCATTGGTGTATACTCCCTTGTTTCAACAATGTAGCCCTTTACGTAGGCACCGCCATCAAAGTCAGGTTTGCCCCAGGACAGAGAAACAGAAGACTTTGTGTAGTCTGTCACCTTAGGATGGTGCGGAGGTCCAGGTGGTGTTATGGCATTACATGCTCTGTAGAATAGGGACAATTCACTAAGGTCTCCTATTCCAGCTTCATTTTCAGCAGCAACACGGTACTCATAGAAGTGGTCTGTCATGAGACCTGTGACCTTGAAATGGTTGTCAGTCAGCTTTTGTCTGTTGCATTTTGTCCACCTTACACTATCTTTGTCACGTTTTTCAAGGTGGTAAGTTTCAATTTCAGCTCCACCGGTCTGTTCTGGAGTGGTCCATGACAAAACCATGGAGTCCTTTGTGATCTGACTTGCTTCTGGAGTTCCAGGAGCACTTGGCAGCTTGAAAGGATTGCGTGCAATTATGGGTTCACTTTCGAGATAATCACCCACGCCGTATTTGTTGACTGCCCTGACTCTGAAAATGTATTCATTTCCAGGGAGCAAATTTTTTAGTTTATAGAACATACCCTTGATATCTGATGCAGCCACTGTCCAGGACAACCTGCTAGTCTCTCTCTTCTCCAAAACATAGTGAGTGATACTAGCCCCGCCATCCAGAGTTGGTTCTGACCAGGAGAGGGTGCACCTGTCAGACATGATTCCTGTTACTTGCATGGGTCCAGTAGGTGTACCTGGTTTATCGAGGACTTTGACAGTGATAGGGAAGGTTTTTATACCGCCCAGATTTTTGAGGACGAGGTCATAGTGGCCACTATCAAGCTTGGTTACATCTTTAATAGTAATGGCTGCTCGTTTCTGAGTAGTTTTCACTTCAATGCGCAATGCTTTGTCCATTTCCTTGCCTTCCTTTAGCCAGGCAACATCAGGAATCGGTTTTCCATAGATGTCTGCATCAAGAAGCAAGTTTTCTCCAGCGTTGATGACAATGACATCCTTGTATTTGGGATCCATTGAGGCTTTTGGTGGTTCAACTTCATCAGTAGCAGTGATGGGTCCAGAGCTATCGGATGGCTCGCTGAAGGTTCCGACTGCATTTCTTGCAATAACTCTGAATTCATACTGCTCATTCTCTGTTAGACCAGTGATGGTATACTCAGTCTCAACTATATTTGTGAAATTAGCTCTTACCCAGCGCAACTCTGGGGAGGAAAGATCTTTCCTTTCCACAATATATCCATTCACTTTGCTGCCACCATCATACTGAGGCTTAGTCCACTTAATCTTGATTATAGTCTTAGAAATAGACACAGCTTCAGGAGCACCAGGAGGATCACATGGGTCACGAGCAACAAAGTTCTCAGACACTTTACTGCATCTGCCGATGCCAACAATATTTTCAGCATAGACTCTGAATTCATATCCGCCCCCCTCTTCAAGATTGCAGATCTTGAACTCTGTATCAGTGATAAGAGACTTGTTCAGTTTGTTCCATGTAATGCTGCTTCTCTCTTTGTTTTCAAGATGGTACCCAATCACTGCACTTCCACCATCATTGACTGGCTCATTCCATTCAATGATCATCATTTCCTTTGTAGCAGATTTGACACGTGGTGTTCCTGGAGGCCCTGGTGGTTTGTATGGATACTGGACTACAATGGCCTTGGAGTCCAGAGATGCACCCTTTCCATATCTGTTTTCAGCAATGATCCTGAACTGATATTCTGCTCCAGTCTTCAGTTTGGTGACCTTAAAAGCTGTTCTAGCGAGCTGTGTAGTGACCGCCTGCCATGTTGTAGTGGTGGTGTCTCTCTTCTCCACTATATAGTTCTTTACCTGGCATCCACCCATGTACACTGGGGGCTCCCAGGAGAGATGGACAAAGGTGTTGCTCACTTCAACAACCTTGATGGGACCTGTTGGTGGACCAGGCTTGTCGAGGATAATGACAGACACGTCGTTACTTACAGTGCCGGCACTATTGGTTGCTGTAATGGTATATTTGCCAAAGTCATCCTTGCATGCCTCAGTTATTTGAATTCCAGTTGTTGTTGGAGTGTTTTTCACGTTGACTCTGGATGTCACCTTCAAAGACTCACCATCCCTAGTCCAGGTGACTGTAGGTTTGGGCCTGCCAATCACAGGGAACTCCAACTTCAAGTCTTTTCCAGCTAATACACTGTAGGTGTTAAATTGCATCTTAATGCTTGGCTCTATGGTCATGTCAGTTGCAGTGACGGGTGCAGCAAGTGCCTTTGGCTCACTTTTTCCCTTCTCATTGTAAGCAATGATACGGAATAGGTATTCTGCTCCTGCTGTGAGGCCTTTGGCAGTGCCCTCGCATGTCTTTGTATTTGTTGCAACTCCCCACTTATCTGTACCTTTGGGTTGCATCTCAATTAGGTATCCACCAATTCTACTGCCTCCATCATGCTCAGGTTTCTCCCAGGCCAGTGAGACACTGGTTTTGGTGACATCAGTGAGGAAAATTGATCCAACAGGTAGTGGTACCTCGGAGGCCTTGGAAGCCACCTTTGTTTCAACACCCTGGCCGATTCCATAGTCATTCTCAGCCATGACTCTGAAGTAGTACATAGCTCCTTCAACCAAGTTCTCTACTTTGAATGTTGTCCTGGTGCATTTTGTGGACACATTAGCAAAAGTCTTTCTGGTCGATTCCCGTTTGTCAATGACATAATTCTTAATTTTGGAACCTCCATCAACCAGTGGAGCCTCCCATTCAAGAGTGATGGAGTCCTTTCTGATTTCTTTAACCACAAGTTTCTGTGGGGCGCCAGGTGTATCCAAGACTTTGACAGTAACAAACTCAGATACAGTGCCACTGCTGTTTGTTAGGCTCAAGGTGTATTTTCCTGAGTGACTCCTGTCACATGAGTCAATGGACAACTGGGTGAAGTTAAGGGCTTTCTCAATCACTGCTTTTTCAGACACTTCTCCCTCATCCTTAGTCCACTTAATCTCAGGTGTTGGCCTGCCCTTGAATGGAATGTGGATTCTAACAGATCCGCCTGCTTTCAAAACGATGCCCTTCCTTAGATCAGAGTCAAGATGGATCTGTGGTGGCTCCACCCTTTCCTCTGGCTTAGCTGTTCCAGAAAGAACTGCTGGCTCACCCACTCCTAGTTTGTTCAGAGCACAAACCTGGATCTTGTACTCCTGACCCTCAGTAAGTTTGGTTATTTCATATTTGTTGAGACGCAGGCCAGTGGGGGGAGTAACCATGGTCCATTCCTCCTCCTCAGCCTTGCAGACTTCAATAATGTATCCTTGAATGTCGCTGCCACCATCGGACAGAGGCTTACCCCATGACAATGTAATAGAACTCTTTGTAGTGTCAATCACATTCACATATGCTGGGGCACCAGGTTTGTACTTGGGATCAATGGCCCTGAAGAAGGAACTTGGAAGGCTTGGCTCACCTGCTCCAACAACATTCTCAGCAATCACTCTGAACTCATATTCATGGCCGGTGGATAGGCCTGTAACTCTAAACGAAAGATCAGTGACTTTCTGTCTGTTGCATCTGGTCCATTTAATTCCATTTCTGTCCTTCTTTTCAATAATATAATTGGTAATCTCACTGCCTCCACAAGTCTCGGGGGCAGACCAAGTGATGGTCATGCCATCATGAGCAATGTTGGATACATCCTCAATATGAGGTGGACCAGGAGGAATAAATGGAGTCTTCATTATCACTCCGTTAGACACCAGTGGCTCACTGACACCATAACTGTTCACTGCCATGACACGGAACATATACTCATTGCCTTCAAGTAATTTGGTGACTTTGAAGCTTGTGGTCTGACAGCTGTTTGAAACAACAGTCCAAGCTAGACGGCTGGTCTCTCTTCTCTCAATGAAGTAGTGTTTAATAGGACTGCCTCCATCATGTAGTGGGGCACGCCATACCAGTGTGCATCTATCTTCAGCTACTCCGGTGACGTAGAGGGGTCCTTCACATTGGCTAGGCCTGTCTAGAACCACAACCTGGAATGGGATTGTTTCTTTGCCAGCCTCATTTGTTAGCTGGAGGGTGTACATGCCACCATCAACTCTAACAGCGTCCTTAATGACAATCATCGCATGGTTTTCAGTGTCTTTTATCTCTAGTCTGAGTGTATTCTCGATTGGCTTTTCATCCCTGAACCACTGGATCGTAGGGAGAGGCTTGCCATGGACATCGGCATCTAGCTTGAAGGTCTCTCCGGCATTGATGATAATGGTCTTGGTGAATGCAGGGTCAATTGAGAATTTAGGTGCCTCCAATTTATCACTTGCAGTAATTGGTCCACTGTTGTAGGATGGCTTACTGATGGTGCCAACTGCATTTTTAGCAATGACTCTGAAGTCATACTGTGCATTTTCAGTCAGACCAGTGACAGTGAACTGGGTCTCAATTACGTTAGTGAAGTTCGCCCTCACCCATCTTCCCTCGGGCAGATCACGCTTCTCCACAGTATAGCCAGTTATGTTACTGCCACCATCGTACTCTGGTTTAGTCCACTGGATGACAATGGTATCTCTGGTTACATGGATGGCCTCTGGTGGGCCTGGAGGATCACATGGGTCACGGGCAACACAGCCCTCTGAGATCTTACTGCACCTGCCAATGCCAACTATATTTTCAGCATAAACCCTGTATTCATACTCAATACCTTCCTCCAAGGGATAACTCTTGAAATAAGGCTCATGAAGAAGTGTTTTGTTGATCTTGACCCAGAGAATGCTATTTCTCTCTTTCCTTTCAAGATGGTAGCCAAGGACAGGACTGCCTCCATCTGCAACAGGCTCGTGCCACTCAACAATCTGGTGGTCCCTTGAGAGGGAAGAAATGAAAGGAGTGCCTGGTGGGCCTGGCTCTCTGTATGGGTACTGAGCTACCACGGCAGAGGAATCCAGACCTTGACTCTTGCCATAGCGGTTCTGAGCAATGATCCTGAACTGATACTCGGCTCCAGTCTTCAGTCTGGGCACTTTGATGGTTGTTCTGGCATGGTTGATGCTGAAATTTTCCCATGTTGTTGTGGTAGTATCTCTCTTTTGTACAATGTAGTTTGAAATCTGGCAGCCACCATTGTGCTTGGGTGGACCCCATGAAAGAGTGACACTCTGTGTGGTGATTTCATCAAACTTCACAGGGCCTGATGGAGGGCCAGGCTTGTCAAGGACAATGATTTCAACTGCTGTGTCCTTCTTTCCAGCTGTGTTAGTCACATTTATGCTGTACATTCCACCATCATCACCTGCTGCCTCCTTAATACTCAGTGTTGTATGTGTTGGTGTGTTGATGATGTTGACTCTGGTAGTGAACTTCAAAGGAGCTCCATCCTTACTCCATGAGACTGATGGAATAGGTCGTCCAAAGATAGGAATGTCAACTTTCATGTCTTTGCCCACTCTGACACTGTAGCTGCTGAATGCTGGTCGGATATCTGGTTCAAAGACTAAGTCCTTGGTCATCACTGGACCAGAGAGGACTTTGGGGTCACTCTTTCCCTTATCATTGATTGCAGTGACTCTAAACAGATATTCCTCTCCAGGGTTCAGTTTGGAAACAGTAGCCTCCATTGTCTTAAATGTGTTAACACCATTCCACTTTTCCTGGCCCTTCAGCTGCACCTCGAGCAGGTACTGCATGACTCTGCTTCCACCATCATACTCAGGCCTCTCCCATGCCAAAGAGATGCTTGTTTTGGTTTGATCCGTAACAATCAAGGCCTTTGGAGACTGGGGCACCTCTGAGACCTTCAGAGGATCCACAGTCGCTGCAGGCAGGCCAACACCATGTGCATTCTCAGCAAGGACTCGGAAGTAGTAACTACAACCCTCCTGGAGGGGTTCAACCTTCCACAAAAGAGCATGACAATTTGTTGCAACAGCTGCATATGTTTTGCGTGTGCTTTCTCTCTTTTCAATGATGTAGTTCTTGATCTTTGAGCCACCATCCAACAGAGGTGGCTCCCAAGCCAGTGTCACCGACTGGTTGGTTATTTCCTTCACCTTCAAGTTAACAGGGGCACTAGGTGTGTCGAGAACACGGACAACAACAAAAGCAGATTTGGTTCCACTGGCGTTTTCAGCAGTGATGGTGTATTTTCCGCTATCATTTCTGCTCATCTTGTCAATTACAAGGGATGCGTAACTGCTGGTCACCTCAATTACAGCTGTCTCTTTAAGGGCAGCTTCATCTTTGTCCCACTTGATGGTCGGAGTGGGCCTTCCTTTGATGGGAATAAACAGTCTAAGGGAAGCTCCAGCTTTAATGGTCACAATATTTCTCAGTTCCGGGTCAATGTCAAGGTCTGGCTCTTCTGCCCTGTCCTGGGCAACAACAGCTCCAGAGACATCAGCATGCTCACCAACTCCAACTTTGTTGATGGCACATACTCTAAACTTGTATGCCTGGTTTTCCTTCAGGTTAGCAACTTCAATGTTCATCTTCTTGATACCTGTTGGTGGTGTGCACATCGTCCATTCCTCAATAATGGCATCTGTGGCAGCTGCCTCTGCAGCTGCGGCCTCAGCAGGGGCCTCAGCAGGGGCCTCAGCTGGCACTGCTGACACTGTGGTAGTACAGCACTCAACAATGTATCCCTGAATCTCACAGCCTCCATCACAGACGGGCTTGCCCCATGACAGGAATACTGATGTTTTAGTTGTGTCAGTTACTTTTGGATTGTGTGGTGGGCCAGGCCTGAAGATGGGATCAAGAGCTTTGAAGAATACAGTTGGGGTGCTTGGTTCACCGGAACCTACACCATTCTCAGCAGCAACTCTGAATTCATAGATATGGGATTCCAGGAGTCCAGTGACCTTGAAAGTCAAATCAGTGACTGTTTTTCTGTTGCATCTGGTCCATCTTACACCTTCTTTGTCGTGTTTCTCAATTATGTATCCAGTGATAGGACTACCTCCATCTTCAGCAGGTGCCTCCCAGGTGAGCACCATTGAATCCTTTCTAATGTCTGAAACCTCCAAGCTCTTGGGTGTTCCAGGGGCTGCATATGGATCTTTGATTATGGCAGGAGCAGACTCAAGTGGTGCACCAACTCCAAATTGGTTGACAGCTTGGACTTTGAAGATGTACTCATCTCCCTCCAGGAGCTTAGAAACCTTTAAACAAGTCTTCTCAACCTTTGGGTCAACAACAGTCCAGGCAAGCCTGCTTGTCTCTCTCCTACTTACTATGTAGTGGGAGATCTTGCTGCCACCATCTTGTAGAGGTGGTTTCCATACAAGGCTACATCGGTCTTTGGTTATGCCGGTTACAATAAGAGGTCCCTCTGGTGGTCCGGGTTTATCTAGAACAACTACATTGACCTGTACAGCCTTTTCTCCTCCTGGATTTTTCAAAAGCAGAGTGTATTGGCCTCCATCGGAAAGTTTAGCTTCCTTAACAGATATAAAAGCTTTGATGGGTGTGTTCTTAATTTCTCTATGAATAGTGTTGCCCAGTTCCTGCTCTCCCTTCATCCAGTGGATAGAGGGCAAAGGTTTGCCATGAACATCTGCATCAATCTTGAAGTTGTCTCCAGCATTAACCACAAGAGTTTGTGTGTACTCCGGGTCAATGCTGAGGCGTGGTGGTTCAATCTCATCCTTGGCAGTGATAGGACCGGTGCTGTAAGAGGGCAGGCTGAACACACCAGCAGCATTTCTTGCAATGACACGGAAC
Source organism: Etheostoma spectabile (assembly GCF_008692095.1). Classification (NCBI taxonomy): domain Eukaryota; kingdom Metazoa; phylum Chordata; class Actinopteri; order Perciformes; family Percidae; genus Etheostoma; species Etheostoma spectabile. The sequence continues at coordinate 246,759 of NW_022605605.1, read as the reverse complement.
TCATACTGATTGTCCTGCACAAGTCCAGTTGCAACATATTCTGTCTCAATGATGTTGGTGAAGTTAGCCTTCAGCCAACGACCTTCAGGAAGCTCCTTCTTTTCCACAACGTAGCCTGTAACCTTCGCACCACCATCATATTCAGGCTTGGTCCATACAATGGTCACAGAATCCTTAGAGATCTTTGTTGCCTCTGGGGTGCCAGGGGGGTCACAAGGATCTCTAGCCACACATCCCTCAGACACTTTGCTCATTTTGCCTATTCCGACAATGTTTTCAGCATAAACTCTGTATTCGTACTCCATTCCTGGTTCCAGACCAGTGGTCTTGAAGGTTTGGTCAGTAATAAGAGATTTGTTAAGCTTGACCCACATGATGCTGTTCCTCTCTTTGCGTTCAATATGGTAACCCAACACAGTGCTTCCACCGTCATTAACAGGTTCATTCCAGGCAACCAGCATGGTGTCCTTGGTGCAGACTGCAATGTTGGGTGTTCCTGGGGGTCCTGGGAGCTTGTATGGGTATTGAGCCACAATACACTCTGAGAGAAGAGCTGGGCCTTTTCCATACCTGTTTTCTGCTGTGATTCTAAACTGATACTCAGAGCCAGTCTTCAGCCTGCCTGCCTTAATTTTGGTCCTTGCAAGGTTAGGAGATACAACCACCCAGGTATTTGCAGATGTGTCTCTCTTTTCCACAATATAGTGTTTGATAGTGCAACCACCATCATATTCTGGTCGGTTCCAGGACATGGTTACACTGTCAGACGTAACTGCTTCCACCTTAACTGGACCACCCGGCTGGCTGGGTTTGTCTAGTACAACAATGCCAATGTCAGCTGTTGTCTCTCCTGCTGTGTTGCTCAAAGTAATAACGTATTTTCCAACATCATCTCTTGTAGCCTCTTTTATTTTGAGGTTCAGCATTGTGTCCGTTGCAGAAAAGTTGACTCTGGTAGTTCTTTTCAGAGGCTCACCATTTTTCACCCAGGAGACGTTTGCTTTGGGACGTGCGATATAGGGAACGTCTACTGTCAGGTCTTCGCCTGCCATCACACTGAATGTGTTGAATAACATTTTGGCAACAGGAGCAATCACAAGATCTTTTACGATCACAGGCACACCAATTTGGCGTGGGTCGCTTGTTCCCTTTTCATTTCTTGCTGCTACACGGAACATGTATTCTTCACCTGCATTAAGTCCACTAATAGTAGCTTCGGTTTCCTTTACAATCATAGACTGTGTCCACTTATCAACACCTTTAGGCTGGATCTCAACAACATAACAGCCCACTCTGCTGCCACCATCGTGCGCTGGCTTCTCCCAGGAGAGGGTCACACTGTTCTTGGTAACATCCTTAAGAGTGATTTTGCCAGGTGGCTGTGGTTTCTCAGAAACTTTAATTGATTCCCCGGACTCAATGGGTAGCCCAATGCCATATTCATTCTCAGCCAAAACTCTGAAGTAATAGTTGCATCCTTCCAAGAGCTGGTCTACTGTGAAGGTGGTTTGACGGCAGTTAGCACTGACTGTGGCATATGCTTTCCTTGTGGACTCACGTTTTTCAACAATATAGTTGTTAATCTTAACTCCTCCATCATTTACTGGTGGTTCCCATGTCAGAGTGACCGATTCCTTGGTTACAGTGGTAATCTTGAGATTCTGTGGGGCACTTGGTGTGTCAAGCACCTTGACTTGGACTGTAACTGTCTTGGAGCCAGAGCTGTTTTCAACTGTCAGATTATACTTTCCACTGTCAAATCTGTTGACATTTCCAATTACAAGAGACGTGTATGATGTTGTGCTTTCAATGGTTGCCCTCTCAACACGCTCACCATCTTCTTTGGTCCATTTGGCCTCAGGAACAGGTCTGCCTCTGATAGGCACAAACAGTCTAAGTGTGCAGCAAGCTCTAAGATTAACAACCTTGCGGAGCTCAGCATCCAAATCGATCTCAGGTGGGAGTAGCCTGTCCTCGGCCTTGGGATTGCCAGGTACAGATGCTGCCTCTCCAACTCCTTCACTGTTGACAGCAGAGATGTTAATCTTGTACTCCTGGTTCTCCTTCAGGTTAATAATGGTGAAAGAGGTGGCAAGGAGTCCTTCTTTGGGTGTCACAATGGTCCATTCCTCCTCTTCTTCCTTTTCAGACGGGATGCAGGTCTCCACAATGTAGCCAGTGACATCAGAGCCACCGTCGTATGCAGGCTTGTTCCAGGCAACAGTAATCGAGGACTTGGTTGTGTCCAAGACCCTTGGGTTGCATGGGGCCCCCGGCGCGTCCAGTACATCAGTGGCCTTGTAGAATGGACTTGAAGCACTTGGTGCACTCAATCCAGCAGCATTCTCAGCAATTACTCTGAATTTGTATTCATGTCCAACAAGAAGAGCTGTTGCCTTGAATTGCAGATCTTTGACCTTCCTCTTGTTGCATTTGACCCAGCGTAGGCCTATTCTGTCTTTCTTTTCAATATTGTAGTTGGTGATGGGAGTTCCACCATCGCTTGCAGGTGCTTGCCACATAACAAACATTGAATCTTTGGTGATCGCCGTCACCTCAGGATTCCCTGGAGGATCTGGAACCACATATGGATTGGCTGCAATAGTGGGTTGTGAATCAAGAGACTCACCAAGTCCATATTTGTTAACTGCCATAACTCTGAAGATGTATTCATTTCCTTCGAGCAGCTTGGTCACTTTGAATTGTGTAACTTGCAGGTCTGAAACCACATTGGTCCAAACCAGCCTGCTTGACTCGCGCTTCTCAATCACATATCCTTCAATCTTGGCACCTCCATCATCTGCAGGTGGAGCCCAGGTGAGCAAGCAGTTGTCAGCGTTGACATTAGACACGTCAAGTGGTCCGACTGGTGGTCCAGGTCTGTCAAGCACTTTAACATTAAAGATGTGCTTAGCAAATCCACCAACATTAGTGGCCGTCAAAACAAATTCTCCTCCATCTGTTCTGATAGAGTCCTTGTTGGTCAGAGTGGTTGTCAGTTCTGTGAACTTCAGCTGCAGTTTCATCGTGTTCTCAACCTCCTTTCCGTTCTTGGTCCAAACCATAGATGGGGTTGGTTGACCAGCGATGTCAGCATCAAGCTTGAAGGACTCTCCAGCCTTTAGTAGAACAACATCCTTAAAGATGGCATCAACCATAATACGTGGCTCAATAATGTCATCTTTGCAGGTAATTGGGTCTGAGGGCTCAGAGGGCACACTCACTGCACCTGCTGAGTTTCTGGCCATAACACGGAACTCATAGGAGGCATCTTGAGTCAGTCCACTGACAGTGAATGTCGTCTCAGTGATGTTGGTGAAGTTGGCTCTCATCCAGCGGCCAGTAGGCAGTTCTCTCTTCTCCACTGTGTAGCCAGTGATTTTGAAACCACCATCGTACTCAGGCTTTGTCCACTCAATGGTGATAACATTCTTGTTGACAAATATGGGCACAGGCTGACCTGGTGGGTCTACAGGGTCCAAGGCCAATATTGCTTCTGAGGCCTTACTTGGCTTACCAATTCCAGCCATGTTTTCAGCCATGACACGGAACTCATAGGCAATTCCATCTTCAAGCCCTGTGGATTTGAAGAGGTTTCCTTTCACAAGAGACTTGCTGATCTTTTGCCACATGATGCTGCTTCTTTCTTTCCTCTCAACATGATAACCAATGACTTCATTTCCACCATCAGACACAGGTTCGTTCCACCCAATTGTTATTGAGTCCTTGGTAAATGCAACAACACCAGGAGTACCCGGTGGTCCAGGAGCTCTGAATGGATAGGCAGCCAAAACTGCCTCTGAGGTGATGGGAGGCCCAACACCATATCTGTTTTTAGCTCTCACTCTGAACTGGTACTCTGATCCAGTGGTTAAGCGAATGGCTTTGAACATGGTACGGATGATAGTGGAAGACAGCTCTGTCCACGTTTGGGAAGTGGTGTCTCTGATCTCCACCACATAATTGGTGATTGGAACCCCTCCGTCATTCTCAGGAGTGTCCCATGCGAAGACGCAATAGGTACGAGATCTCTCCACAATGGTAACCGGTCCCTTGGGGGGCCCAGGTACATCATGAACTTTGACAATGATCTTGTCTGTCACTGAACCAACAATGTTCTTTCCAGTCATGGTGTAGACACCACTGTCAGCTCGGGTGCATTCACTAATGCTGAGGATAACTGTGGCAGAAGTAGTTTCCACGTTGGTTTTCTGTGTGAGCTTCAGGGCTGAGCCATCCTTTTGCCAAGAGATAGTTGGTCTGGGACGTCCCATAACTGGAATTTCAACCTTGATGTCATCTCCTGCCTTGGCAATAACAGTCTTCTGACATACACCACGGAGGTCAAACTCCGGCAGGGAAGTAGAATCCCTGACAGTGATGTGTTTGCTCTCACGTGGAGCGCTTCTACCTGAGTGGTTGACAGCCATTACGCGGAAGATGTACTCCTCCATCTCATTAAGGTTCTTCACTGTGAAGTCCATGACCTTGACTGTTGTAACATGTGCCCACTGATCAGTTCCTTTCTTCTGGGCTTCAAGGACGTATCCTGTAATTCTGCTGCCGCCATCATGCTTGGGTTTGGTCCAAGCCAGGCTCACAGAGTTCTTGGTGACATCAGTAGGTATAATACTCATTGGAGGAGATGGTGCCTGGGATGCACGAATTGGATCAACGGTTTCAGCCGGCTCACCAATGCCATACTCATTCTCGGCAGACACTCTGAAGTAATACTCACAGCCTTCACATAGGTCACCAATCCTTACTGAAGTGGTGGGGCACTTTGTAACAGCAGTAGCAAAAGCCTTGCGTGTGGTTTCTCTCTTCTCAATGATGTAGTTTGTGACCTTGGCTCCACCATCGATCATAGGCACCTCCCACTGAAGAGTAATGCTTTCCTTGTCAATCTTGACTGGTTTTAGGTTGATCGGAGGTCCAGGTGAACCTAGAACCCTCACATGTATATCGGCACTCTTCTTTCCAGCTGAGTTTTCGAGGGTAAGCTCGTATTTACCCGCATCATTCCTGGAACTCTCAGGAATGATCAGCATTGTAAATGACTCAGTGCTGTCAATAACTGCGCGTGGGACTGGACCGCCGTTCTTGGTCCAGGTGACGGTAGGCGTAGGACGTCCCTTGATGGGCACAAAGAGGCGAATGGAGCAGCCAGCCCTGACAACAAGGGTTCTTCTCAGCTCAACATCAAGCTCCAAGTCAGGTTCAGCTGAACGCTCCACAATCTCAATCAGTTCTTGAGTTTCAGCAGGTTCACCTGCTCCCTTAGCATTAATAGCGCTAATTCTGAAGTGGTATTTAGCACCCGTTTCCAGATTGGGAACAACAAACTCGGTGATCCTAAGTGGAGACGAAGGGGTGTCCTTTACCCATTCTTCTGTTCCTTCCTTTTTGTGCTCAATCACGTATCCAGTGACTTCAAGTCCACCGTTATCAAGAGGTTTCCCCCAGTTCAGAGTAGCAGTGGTCTTGGTTGTGTCTGTGACTCTTGGATTGACGGGAGGTCCAGGCACAACTGTCAGACATAAAAAGTGGTTAGTATCTTTCAAATCTTAATAAAGCATTGCATAAAAAACGTGACTTTATAAGAGACTTTACTTACAGGCCTCCTCTATTGGTCTGACAGGCATGGATGGTTCACTTGGCTCTCCAAAGCCAGCTTTGTTCTCAGCAAGAACACGGAACTCATACTCTATACCCGTGGTGAGACCGGTCACTTCAAAGGTGAGCTCACTTATGGATTTCTTGGACGCCCTGAACCATCTCATTCCCTTCTTCTCCTTCTTCTCAACACAGTAACCTATGATGTCACTTCCTCCATCGTCAGCTGGTCTCCTCCAGGTCAGAGTGGCTGAATGTCCGTTGACTTTCTCCACCTCTGGTTTAGATGGTGGACCAGGAGGACCTACACACAAAGAAAGAAAAAACACATTCATGATCTTCATGAGTAGTCTGCATTCCTCTCCATGAGACATTTGATCCTTAAAAAAGTGGAAATGTAAGACGTAAGAAGGGTTGCAGCCAATTATTATTTCTGATTGATTCATTTGTCATTACTAGTTGTTTCATCTATATAATGTCAGAAAATGGTGACCAGTGTTTCTCAAGCCGAGGATGATGTCCTTAAATATTCAGTTTTCTGGAGAGAAAAGCTAGAACAAAATCACATTTAAGAAGCTGAAATCAGAATCCTTTGGATAATCAATAGTTGGCGTTAACATAATATTTGATTACAGCTCTACTGTATTCTTTGTCAAGGAACATTTTATCTTTAAAACTAAGTGCAAATGTAGGATGTAAGATGAAGTGAGGACCATCACAAAGTGCACATACCGAATCTATCAACCATCTTGACCGCCTCAGAGTGCGATGGCTCACTGGCACCATACTGGTTCACAGCAGAGACTCTGAAGAAGTATTCGTTGCCCTGGATAAGCTTGGTGGCCACATAGTGACAGTCGATGATGTTGCTCTCCAGGATGGTCCAGAGCAGGCGGCTGGTCTCCCTCTTCTCCAGGGTGTAATGCTTGATAGGAGAGCCTCCGTCCTCTGCGGGAGCTGCCCAGGTAAGAGTGACCTTTTCAGAGGAAATACCGCTGCATTCGATGGGTCCAGGAGCAGCAGGAACATCCAAAACTGTGACCTTGACCGTTTCCTCCTTCACGCCGAAGGGATTGCTGGCAGTGATGACGTACTCTCCAGAGTCCTTCCTGCTGGCGTACTTGATGGACAGAGTGGAGGACGTTGCAGTGGTCTCAATATTTACAAGATCAGAGGGTTTGAAGTACTTTCCCCCCTTGGACCAGCATGAGGTTGGCGCAGGTTTGCCTAAAATGCTTGTGGCAGTAATGACGATAGTATCCCCGGCTCGGACCGTCAGACCCTCCTTGACCTGGGCTTCGATAATAATGGTTGGTGCAGCTGTTGGAAAAAAATGGAAAACCTTTATTAATCCTGCATTATGACATAATCAGTCAATATATACAGAGATAGGAGCAATCCAAAATCTTAGTGGTTGTCTTATATCTCACCATATTCATCTGTGCAGATGATAGTATCAGTCTGCTCGGAGGGCGGGCTGATCGCTCCGGCAGAATTCTTGGCCCTGATCCTGAACTCGTACTTGCAGCCCTCCTGCAGCTCGGTCACAGTGAACGCAGGCTCCACTACGTTCACGTTGTTGGCTTTCACCCAGACCTTAGACGGCAGGTCGCGCTTCTCAACGACGTAGCCGGTCAGCCTGTGGCCGCCGTCGCGCTCTGGCTCGGTCCACTGGAGGGTCACGGTGCTCCTGGTGATGCTGATCACGTCAGGTTTTCCAGGGGCATCTAAGGATACAGATATAAAACATATTAATGCATTGTTGTAGGGCTGCAAGTAACTAGAGCTCCAGCGATGAGTCGATCTATAGAAAAACTATTTTGATAAATCGATCGATAAATTCTTCATGCATTACAGGACAAAAAGGCCGTTTTCAGCCACTTAAATAGCCACTTAATAGAGATTCCCTGCTCTTTTCCGCTTTATATCTAAATAAACTAAATATATTTGGGTTTTGGACTGACCAAACAATGCATTTAAACACATCATCTTGGACTTTGAGAAACTGGTTTGGACATTTTTCACTATTTTCTAATATTTTACAGACCAAAGGATTCATAGATTAATGAGAATAGTGAAAAATGTCAGAATGTGTTGATCAGTGTTTCCTAAAGCCCAAGGTGACGTCCTCAAATGTCTCATTTTGTCCACACCTCAAAGGAATTCAGTTCACTGTCACAGAAGAGAGAAGAAACTAGAAGATATTCACATTCAGGAAGCTGGAATCAGAGAAAGTTTTAGTTCATCAAACCGATTGATCATTTATCAAAATAGTTGGCCAATAACTCAATAGATGACGACTCATCCATTCATCTTTGCATTAAATCACTATCTGATTTAACATGTTGCCTCTCTCACACTTTTGACTCTTACCAATGGCGTTCAGGGCCACCTGTGGGTCGGTGGGGGCACTTGGTCTACCGATGCCAGCCAGGTTGATTGCCATGACCCTGAACTCGTACTCCAGACCTTCGGTCAGACCAGTTACTTTGTGTTCCTTCATCCTCAAGGCGGTCGGGCTCGCCCGCTTCCACAACATACTGTTCCTCTCCTTGAACTCAGCATGGTAGCCTGAACGTAGAACAAAGGGGGACCGTCAAAATCCATGTTTAGCTCACATAGATTCATCAATGAAAGAAGCAAAGATAACATGTATGTAAAATAATATAAGTATAAATAACATAGATGTTGGACAATAGTTAGGTTAAATGTGCGAGCTGACCTGTGATGGGAGACCCTCCAGTCTTCCTGGGGTCATTCCAGGCCAAGTAGGCCGAGTCGTGGCACATGTGCATGATCTGAGGTGGAAGAGGAGCATCTGGAACATCTGTAGGAAAACAGAAATATTGTAGAGTCAGATCAAGCTCAATAACACGAAGATATCGATAAACAATCTAAAATAAAAGCTTGAGCATTCAAAAAATTCACAGTTCAAATCACTTCTGGAGGGTTAAGTAAAGTTTGTATTTAATGTATTTATTTATTGGTTGTACTGATTTAGAGATATATATCCAAGAAATGACATCACAATAAGCAAAAACAAAGTCCCTTACTGAATGGATGCTTAGCGACGATGGACTCAGACTTGAGTCCCTCTCCGATGCCGTACTTGTTCTCAGCGCAGACTCTGAAGATGTACTCGGTGCCCTCATGGAGCCCCGTCACCCTCATGGTGTTGGTCTCCACAGTGGAGGACACAGTCACCCACATGTTGGTGATAAAGTCCCTCTTTTCCAGGATGTAGTTGGTGATCTCTGAGCCGCCGTCGTCTTTGGGAGCGACCCACTTCAGCGTGGCACCGTCGGCAGTGACGTCTTTAAACTTGATGGGTCCAATAGGAACGCCGGGTTTACCCACCACCCTGAAACCAGACAAAGGATGACAGGTTGGGTACTTACATAACTTAATTGGACACATTTGGACACCGTTCACAATAACTGGACACGCAGGAGTCATCCCAAAAGGATTGATAAGAAGAAGTCTATGTCTATGTCCGCAAAGGGAAAACTGTTTCAAAACCACTTCACTTTTTCTCTCCAAATGCTATAAAAAGACCAAAATTAATGAAAGTAGAGATTAGTACATGGCAAAGAGCGTTGTGTGGAATCTATCATCAGTTATACTGGGGAATTAATGAGGACAACATGAAGACAACATGGGGATAACGTGGGGACAACATGAGGGCAAGATGAGCACAATAGGAGGACAAAATAAGGACAACATGAAGACAACATGAAGACAACATGAGGGCAACATGAGGACAACATGAGGGCAACATGAAGACAACATGAAGACAACATGAAGACAACATGAAGACAACATGAGGACAACATGAAGGCAACATGAGGGCAACATGGGGACAACATGAGGGCAACAAGAGGACAACATGAGGACAACATGGGGGCAACATGGGGACAACATGAAGACAACATGGGGACAACATGAGGACAACTTAAGGACAACACGAGGACAACTTGAGGACAACATGAGGACTATACGTGAAAAAACATTAACAAAAAAGTGTTGAAAAAAGGGATTTTTTTTAGAAAAAGTTAAAAACATTGATAAAAAACATCAACAGAAGTGTTGATCTTGAGTTTTTAACAAGAAGACAACACGAGGGTTAAGACAGATGTTCTGGGAGAAGGTTCAGTTCTACCCAGCCAGTAATGCACGGGTATGACTGGGACCACCATAGCTTGATCCACATCATGTTGCGGTCTGCTCTCTGGAACAGGGTTCTTCCTACCTGATGAAGATGGTGGACTCCTTGGTCCCAGCTCTGCTCTTCAGGGTGATGGTGTACTTGGAGGCATCGCTCCTCTGGCAGTCTCTGATCAGGAGGGTGGTGTTGACGGCGGAGGACTCGGCGCACACTCGGCCGCTGTCTGTCAGGTCTTCGTCGTCTCCCTTCTTCCAGGTCACTTTGGGCGTAGGTTTGCCAATGATGGGGATCCGTAGACGGACGATGCTGCCCTCTTTGGCGATGTAGCACATGTTGGGCAGCTCCCTCAGGTCAAGGCTGGGAGGAACTACAGACAGAAAGAACCACTCATTAAAAACTGTAAACCGACTTCCTTAAAGGAGCTCGCTACCCAGAAGATCATTGGCTGCTCTCTCCTGCTGTTTGAAAAAAGCCCAGAGCAACCTAAAAAAGACACTTTCTGTTTGAACTACTGACGTTTCCCATTTTTTAGGATTAATAAATATCTACCTATGTGTCAGATCTAGACATTTTCAAAGGGGTCAAACAGGAGGGTTAATGTCTTCATTCCCATTTCCTGATGTTTGGTAGGACTGCATCCAGATTGGTTGTGCAATGACTGAAGACTATTCTATTATCATCAAAGTGACTTACTGATCAGGTCCTTGGCGACCACTTTCAGCTCCTTGGTGGCGCTGTCTCCCGAGTCGTTCACAGCTTTGACCCTGTACGTGTACTCTCTGTCCTCCACCAGGTCCTTGGCACTGTACTGCATGTTCTTGGACCTCATGAGCTCCTTGTAGGTGTCCTCACCGATGAGGACCTCCAGCACGTAGCAGATGATGCGGCTGCCACCGTCGGTGAGCGGTTTCTTCCAGCTCAGAGTGCACGAGTCCTTGGTGACCAGCAGAGTCTTGAAGTCCATGACGGGTCCAGGCTCCTCTGGAAAGATAAAAACCAGATCAGTGAGTATTCAGTTCAATTCAATTCAATTTTATTTACATAGCGCCAAATCACAACGACAGTTATCTGCCAGGTGTTTCATAAAGACCAGGTCTAGACCGGACTCTGGGATGTTATTTATCTCCCAGGTCTTTCATAAAGAGCAGGTCTAGACCGGACTCTGGGATGTTGTTTATCTCCCAGGTCTTTCCATAAAGAGCAGGTCTAGACCAGACTCTGGGATGTTATTTCTCTCCCAGGTCTTTCCATAAAGAGCAGGTCTAGACCGGACTCTGGGATGTTATTTATCTCCCAGGTCTTTCCATAAAGAGCAGGTCTAGACCGGACTCTGGGATGTTATTTATCTCCCAGGTCTTTCATAAAGAGCAGGTCTAGACCGGACTCTGGGATGTTATTTATCTCCCAGGTCTTTCCATGAAGAGCAGGAACTGGATGATGGAACCCACCAGATGCCCTGACGGAGTCGGCGGTCTCGCACCACTCCCCGGCTCCGAGCTGGTTCACCGCGGCCACCTTGAAGCAGTAGGAGCGTCCGGCGACCAGGTCCGGCACCTTGAAGGAGGTGTTGGGGCAGTTGTCGGAGACGATGGACCAGGCCTTCCTCTCGGTGTCCCGCTTGGCCACGATGTAGTGGGTGACGTCGTAGCCCCCGTTGATCAGGGGCGTGTCCCAGAAGATGGAGGCGCTGTCCTTACACGCCTCCTTCACCATCAGGTTGGCCGGGGGCCCGGGAGTATCTGTATGTATATGTATGTTTAATCATTACTTCAAGATAAGTATGTGCATCATAACATTCCTTTAACTGTAACCACTGTACATTTCCACACTCCTTAAATTTCTTTATTTATATTCCTACTCTGATATTTATATACTTCGTGCAATTGGAACACAAAATGCCCCTTTGGGGATCAATAAAGTTTCTGGTTCTGATTCTGATTCTGATTCTGGTTCTGGTTCTGGTTCTGATTCTGATTCTAATTCTGTTTCTGTTCCTAATTCTGATTCTAATTCTGGTTCTGATCCTGATCCTGATTCTGTTTCTGGTTCTGATTCTGATTCTGATTCTTATTCAGATTCAGATTCAGATTCAGATTCTGTTTCTGATTCTGATTCTGATTCTGTTTGCGAGTATGATTCTTATCCTGTTTCCGAGTAGGATTCTGATCCTGTTTCTGAGTATGATTCTGATCCTTATCCTGATCCTGTACCCACCTAAGACCTTGACCACGATGGTGTACATCTTCATGCCGGCCACGCCCTCCAGGTTCAGGATGTATTTGCCGGCGTCGTATCGGTTGACGTTCTCCACGACCACGGAGGTGTCCTGGTTGGTGGTTTTGATGATGACACCCTGGCGGTCCTTGATGTTGCTGTTCATCTTGGCCCAGTTGATCCTGGGGGTGGGGGTGCCCCTGTAGGTGGCGTACAGCCTCATGGTGGAGCCGGCACGCAGCTCCAGCCCGTCCTTCAGCTCGGCACTCAGCTCCGCCTCCGGAGCAACTGGGGACAGAGAAACAGCAATTATATGATATATGTAGATAGATGGATTTTGGAAGTTGTTAATAGTACTAATCCTACGTACTGATGATGGCCTTGACCACGTGCTTGCCGGGGACCTCCACGGGCTCGCTGAAGCCGACCTTGTTGACCGCCGTGATGCGGCACTGGTACTCGGCTTTGTGGACCAGGTTCTGGATGGTGTAGCTGGTCTCCTGCAGGTTCCTGGGCACGTTGCAGCGGGTCCAGTCTGCCGTCTCAGCCTTCTTACACTCCACCAGGTACCCAATGATGGGGCTCCCACCGTTGTTGGCGGGGGCGGTCCAGGTGAGGCTGATGGTGCTGTTGGAGGTGTTGGACACAGCTGGGTTCACAACGGGACCAGGAGGAGCTGTGGGGGGGGGGAGCACATCCACCAGGTGAGTTCACATACACATTATATATATTGCAATGTATGAGCAGGCTAGATTCCAGTAGTCAAGTGGACCATGCTGTCCCATCTGGTCCAAATAACAAGACTAAAAGAGACACTTTACCTTTGTTTTGTTCACAATTATTTCTGAGATAACTGATAAAATTTGGAATAGTCGCAGCTCTAGGACAAGGTTTTCTGAGGTTCTGGATCTTACTGATTGGATTCTGTGCCGTGGTGCCGGCGGAGGGCTCGCTGGCTTTGCCGAGCCCGGCCTGGTTGACGGCGCTGACTCTGAAGCTGTACTCGGATCCCTCGGTGAGGCCGGGGACCTCAAGGCTCCGCTCGGTGACGGGCTTCCTGGTCACCTTGGTCCAGTTCAGCTCTTTGGTCTCTTTCTTCTCAAGCACGAAGCCCAGGATGGGGGACAGGCCGTCATCGGCCGGCTCCTTCCAGCTCACCGTCATACAGTCTCTGGTCACGTTGGTGATCACGGGGGCCTCGCAGGGGCCAGGGACCGCTGCAGGGGAAAGATATAAGTAACTCATTTCATTTTCAAAATGGGCAACCGACTGTTGACTTAATGTAATAAGAAGATTTAGATGTAGACCCAATAACAACGTGACAGAGCGGGCGCGTTCACACTCTTGGTTCGGGAGATTCAGGCCTTGTTGGGCGCCCGGGCGGCTCAGGCGGTAGAGCGGGCGCCCATGTATGGAGGTTGACTTTCATGTACAGTATATTGTATGTGTGTATATTGTTTCCTAGTATTTCATTATATTTCTATTCTGCGCTGTGTGACTGGTTTTGCTGGTGACTCACTGAACGGGTTCTTGGCCGTGACAGAGTTGGTAATGAGGGGGTCTCCGACTCCCCAGGTGTTCTCAGCGCGGATCCGGAACTGGTACTCGCGTCCCTCGATGAGCTTCTCCACGCTGAGCTCCAGGTGGTCGGCCTTGATCTTGGCCGAGACCTGGGCCCAGTTGGCTCTGCTGGTCTCACGCTTGTCCACGATGTAGTTGGTGACGGCGGCGCCGCCGTCCTTCAGGGGGGGCTCCCAGGACAGCTTCAGACTCGTGGCAAACACCTCCAGGTATTTGGCGTTGGAAGGAGGGCCGGGCACATCTGGGAAGACCCAAAATAATTATAATAAGGTACTGCACTTGTGTATAATGCCAATAAAGGATTTCTATCCTATTCTATTCTATTAGTAATCCCAAGATTTATGATCTTAGTACGTCCTAAGAAGGACAACCATGACTCACCCAGGACGGTGACCTGGACTTCGGCGGTCTTGGATCCGCTGGCGTTCTCGGCCAGGATGGTGTAGGTTCCCGTCTGCTCCTTGGTGACTGCCGTCATCTCCAGCTGGAAGTGGTTCCTCTGGTGGCTCAAGGTCTGGCCCTCGCCGGATTTCAGACTGTCGTCGCCCCTCTTCCACGTCACTCTGGGCATCGGCTTCCCGAACACCTCGGCCTCCAGTAGGATGGTGGACCCGGCCTTCACCCTCAGACCCTTCTGCATCTTGGCGCTGACCTCCACCCTCGGGGGAACTGTGGAAGGAAAGACAACAGAAACAAGGATTAGGACTCAGACTAGACGGGCCTTTGAGTTTCTAAAGTCCTGAGCTAATCTTTGAAGTCTCCATCATCCCTTCCTGATCTCACCCCTGATATGTATATATATATGAGTCAGAAACCAGCAGCTCTCACCGTTCTCAGCGCAGACTAAGACTGGGTCTGTGGGCTCGGAGGGTTTGCTTATGTTGACGGCAGTTTTGGCGATGACCCTGAACTGGAACTGCAGGTCTCTCTCCAGCCCGGTCACTGTGTACTCCTCCCGGGGGCAGTTCTGGCTGCTGGTGTTGCACCGGATCCATGTGTCTCCGGGCAGCTGAAGGGACTCAACGTAGTAGCCGATGATCCGGCTGCCACCGTCGTTCTTGGGGCGGGTCCAGACCAGAGTCACAGAGTTCTTGGTAACATCCAGAATCTCAGGTTTACCCGGAGTGTCTGTGTCACAAACAAATGTGGAAAAAAGTTAGGAAACCAGATTCAAATATAGCTGCAAGCCGCGATTCTGGGTTCAGACCCCGTCACGGCCGACAGATCAACAGCAAACCGCTAGAGTCCCTTCAGCTGGATCCATCCAGTCTGGAAGAACCAGCCCTGGTCCAATAGGTCCCGCTATGTTAAGCAGGATTAGCCAGAGACAACGGGAGTTATGGCCCATTTTCTGCCAAGCCCCGCCCTTCAAAAGTGTTTGAATTATGTTCTTTTGCCAATTATGCTCATTTAAACTATACACGTGTAGATTTCTATCGCTTTCTTCAACGTTTTTGTCACTATTGTCAAGGTTTCTATCGTTTTTTTCAATGTTTTTGTCACTATAGTCACGGTATAAAGCATTGAAAGGATGACTGTGTCCATCTAGCGGAGACACTCTCCGAGCTTCTGCAGAACTTGTCCATTGATGCTGATAATCTTAGATATAATAAACCTTTAAATACAAAGACCGTGTGAAGCGGTTTCCTTACCAACACGTCATCCAGCATTGCTGTTCAGACCCCCCCCAAACCATAATGAATAAATAGATCTTGTTACACGCACCGATCGGCGTTCTAGCCGTGACGAAGTCGGTCTTCTTGCTGGGTTTGCCCTGGCCGGCCCGGTTGATGGCAGACACCCTGAAGATGTACTCCAGGCCCTCGATGAGGCCGGCACACGGGTACTCCAGGGTGCGGATGATGGTGTCGTTGGCCTTCACCCACAGCAGGCTGTTCCGCTCCTTCCGCTCGATGTAGTAACCGGTGATGGGGCTGCCGCCGTCGCTCTCGGGCTTGTCCCACGCCACGAACATGCAGTCCTTGTTGGTCTTGGTGATGCGACAGTTAAGGGGCTCACTAGGAACATCTGGCACGGAAAAACAACAAAATCAATATGGTCTGTAATCATGAAACCCATAAATAAAACTTCTTAACAACTCATCACTGTTTCAGATAAACCGTGTGGATGGAACCAGAGCTAGAGAACATGTTCCATCTCAGTCAACCTCACCGAAGGGGAACCTTGCCACCATCCTGTCCGACTGCGTGGGGTCCGACACGCCGTAGCGGTTCTCCGCCCGGATCCGGAACACGTACTCCTTCCCGGGGACCAGCTTGCCGAGCCTGCAGCTGGTTTTGGTCCCGGAGGACACGGCCGACACCCAGTCGCCTCGGCTCACGTCGCACTTCTCCACCACGTAGTTGGTGATGTTGCTGCCGCCGTCCTCCAGCGGCTTGCTCCAGGACAGGGAGCAGGCGTCGGCGTCGATGTCGCTGATCTCCACGGGGCCCTCGGGAGGCCCGGGGATGTCTGGAGCACAGACGCCAGGTTATTTTATATGAGCATCGTCAGGTTATTTCTACAACACTAACATTTACAACCAGCCACTAATGCCCCAAAGCACTGTCCAGACACAGAGACCAGCAGATACTTCATAGTAGAAAGTATACTTAACCTATACTATACATGATGGATTCCAACACTCTTTGCCAAGTACAAATCTCTTCTTTCATTAATTTTGGGGCGTCTTATTCAATTTTATAGCCTTGTAAACCAAATTGAAGTGTTTTTGAAATAGTATTGAGTAAAAGTTGACATGTTCCAGTCTGTGATTATCATCAACATCCATTCCTTTAATTTTAGTCTCAATAATTCCTCATTTCTGCTTTTCTAACTCAAACATTAGGTATAATTTCCTATCAATGCATTATTAGTATTGCTAAAAGATACAAAGTATCAATCAAATATCTAATGATCTACCGATCTAATGCTCTACTGATCTAATGATCTTATTATCTACTGATCTACTGGTCTACTGGTCTACTGGTCTAATGATCTAATGATCTAATGATCTACTGATCTAAAGATCTACTGATCTACTGCTCTAATGATCTACTGATCTACTGATCTACTGCTCTAATGCTCTACTGGTCTACTGGTCTACTGATCTACTGATCTAGTTGCGATCTAGCAACGTGAAGCTGCCCCGTACCTCTGATGATGATCTTGACGGTCTCGACCACCTTGGCCGAGCTGTTCTCGGCCACCAGGCTGTAGTCCCCGGTGTCCGTCCGGGACACGTCTTTGATGATGAGGACACACAGGTTCCCGGACTGGTGCACGGCCAGGCGGCTGGACGGCACCACCGCGTCCTCGCCGCGCGTCCACCTGCAGGTCGGGGGGGGCTTACCCGAGACCAGGGCCTCCACTCGGAGCTTGGCTCTGGCTCTGGCGCTCACCGTCTCGGGCATGACAATCTTCGGCTCCACTGGGGGAGGATTATCATTATATTAGTATCTATTAGACATCATCTGTGGCCAATTATTATTATTATTTCATGTATGTTGTCTATCTCTCTCTCTCTTTCCATCTATCTATCTATCTATCTACCTGTTGTGTGTTGTATGTTGTATGTTGTATGTTGTATGTTGTGTGGTGTATGTTGTGTGTTGTATGTTGTGTGTTGTGTGTTGTGTGTTGTATGTTGTATGTTGTATGTT
The DNA here is from genome assembly GCF_008692095.1 of Etheostoma spectabile. Taxonomy (NCBI): domain Eukaryota; kingdom Metazoa; phylum Chordata; class Actinopteri; order Perciformes; family Percidae; genus Etheostoma; species Etheostoma spectabile. The sequence continues at coordinate 229,521 of NW_022605605.1, read as the reverse complement.
GTATGGTTCCCTCCCAGGACAGATGACCTTCCCCTGATCTGATTTGACCTTGAGGTTATAGAGGAGTTGAGGACTCACGCATCTGTTCCTTGACCTCGACGGGCTCCCGGGTCTCGGTGAAGGAGCTCTGGCCCATCATGTTCTTGGCGGCGACCCTGAACCTGTACCTCTTCCCCTCCTTCAGGCCGCTGACGCTGATGGAGAGCCCCTTCACCGTGGTGTAGGCGTTCCACACCTCCTTCTCCGGCTCCGCGTCCTCGTCCTCCTCCTCCACGGGCGGCGGGGGGGGCGGGGGCGGGGGCGGGGCTTCTTCTCCTTCAGGAACCTGCCGCACATGTTAAGGTTGGAGATGAACACTTCACATGTACTCAGTTAGACTTTAGATAGATTAGATAGATTAGATGATGCTTTATTCACCCCCCAGTGGGGTGATTCCCTGGTTCCAGCAGCGGTTTCTCTAGTAAACAACAGGCAAATACACATAATGTCCAAAAAGTACTGAATGAATGGAAAGTAGCATTTTATCTTCATATAAAAGATACTGTAAAGTAAAGTAAGGTGGCCATAGTACAGAAATATTTCAATACAATGACAGGACACGTCCTGGAGGACCTTCTCTTCTAAAGCTTCACATCCCTAAAACCAGTCCAGCCTGAGCTAAGAGGTTCTTAACATTAGAACTTTTTAATGTTTCATAGTCATTACTTTTAAAATAAGAGGAGAATAAGCATGAGCAGGTCAAATCCATGGCGGGCCAAAACAAAGAGAGCACGGGCCAAAGGTGGCCCACGGGCCCCAGGTTGGACAGCCTTGGCCGAACGGGGCCCACAGGTCCCAGGTTGGGCAGCCTTGGCCAAAGGTGGCCCACGGGCCCCAGGTTGGGCAGCATTGGCCAATGGTGGCCCGTGGGCCCAGGTTGGGCAGCCTTGGCCAAAGGTGGCCCACGGGCCCCAGGTTGGGCAGCATTGGCCAATGGTGGCCCGTGGGCCCTGGATTGGGCAGCCTTGGCCGAACGGGGCCCACAGGCCCCAGGTTGGGCCACCTTGGCCAAACGGGGCCCGCAGGCCCCAGAATGGGCAGCCTTGATAAAAGCAGTCAGAGAAGAAGAAGACAAACCTCCACAGGTGCGGGGGGCTCCGGGGGGGGCTTCACCTCAATGTATTCGACCACGTAGCCGTCGATCTTGGCCCCGCCGTCCCGGGCCGGTCTCACCCAGCCCACCACGGCGCTGTTCTTAGTGATCTCCAGAACCTCGATCCTCTCACAGGGATCAGGTTTACCTGGAGAGGGGAAGCACACAGGTGTGTTCAGGGGCTCCAGAGGACCACCAACGTGGGTCCTACCTTTCATCACAAGTTAAACCAACGAGGCGTGGACACACTGCAGATTATCTGGTTCTTACCAAGATAAAGAAACACGTGATGGATCATTTATCTTGTTTTAAGTGTGAATTTCTTATTTTAAGTCTTCAACTTTACATTATCATCTTAAATCAAGCTGCATGGACGGATAATTTATCTTGTTCTGAGGACCTTTTCCCTCAGATTTACTATTTTTATCTTGATTTTAGACATTTTTTCCAGTGTAGAAATACACAACGTAAACATACAAGTGCAACCATACACACACACTCACTCTCTCTCTCACACACTCTTTCACATAAACACACACACACACTCGCTCTCTCTCATACACACTCTTTAACATACACACACACACACTCGCTCTCTCACATACACACTCTTT
>NW_022605605.1:220980-227763 GCF_008692095.1 Etheostoma spectabile | reverse complement strand
CACACACACACACTCGCTCTCTCACATACACACTCTTTAACATATACACACACTCGCTCTCTCTCATACACACTCTTTAACACACACACACACACACACACACATAACTATACATATATACTGTAGATATATATACACACACACACACACACACAGACACTCACACACACTGTAATTAAGCTAATGCATTAGAAATGAAGAGTCTTCCTCTGAATGCGATGGACCTCAGGTCTTTTTTTTCTACTGTTTTTAACAATGAAAAGTGCTTCACCAGTAAAATGTGTTCTTGTGATTGTTGTGAAAAAGGCGGAGAAGGGGTTAGGGCTGATACGTACTGACGGGGTCAGACGCCAGGTAGGACGTGGGCGAGACCCTGGGAACGCCGTTGCCGTACTCGTTGACCGCCGTGACCCTGAAGTAGTACTCCGTGCCGGGCGCCAGGCCGCCGACCTTGAAGGGGACCTTGTCCGTCTCCACCTCCGCCTTCACCATCGCCCACGTCTTGCGGTCGATCTGGCGCTTCTCCACCACGTAGTGTGTGATCTCGCTGCCGCCGTTGTTCTCGGGAGGAGTCCACGCCAACATGGCCGACGTCTGCTTGATGTCGGTGGCCTCCAGGTTCTCTACGGGTCCCGGGGTGTCTGTCAGGGGACACGTCAGTCAAACAGTTAGGGACACTCATGGTATGAAGACATATGCACGTTGCTTTGTAACTATGGGTGTGGTGAGTCGTTTTCTTCATAATGAATGGTAATAAAGACGAAGGGGCTGATCATGTATGGGCTATAATGGAGTATTTAAAAAAACATGAGGACAACATGGGGACAACTTGAGGGGTAAAGTTCTGCTTGGCTGGATAGGATATATGTACCACATGTGATTTGTTGAGACACATGCGACATCCAGGCCTTACCCAGGACCTATATATTATATATGATGTATGTCCAGGAGACATCCAGGTCTTACCCAGGACCTATATATTATATATGATGTATGTCCAGGAGACATCCAGGCCTTACCCAGGACCTATATATTATATATGATATGTCTCCAGGAGACATCCAGGCCTTACCCAGGACCTATATATTATATATGATGTATGTCCAGGAGACATCCAGGTCTTACCCAGGACCTATATATTATATATGATGTTGTCCAGGAGACATCCAGGCCTTACCCAGGACCTATATATTATATATGATATATGTCCACGTGTCCTCCAGGCCTTACCCAGGACCTATATATTATATATGATATATGTCCACGTGTCCTCCAGGCCTTACCCAGGACCTATATATTATATATGATATATGTCCACGTGTCCTCCAGGCCTTACCCAGGACCTATATATTATATATGATATGTCTACAGGAGACATCCAGGTCTTACCCAGAACCTATATATTATATATGATATATTATAAATGATAAATTATATATGATATATGTCCACGTGTCCTCCAGGCCTTACCCAGGACCTTGACGCTGACGAACACGGCCTTCTCCCCCGCGGTGCTGCGCAGCGTCAGGCAGTATTTGCCCGAGTCGTTGCGGGTGCTGTCGGGGATCACCAGGAAGGTCATGGTGTCGATGAGGTCCACCTTTCCCTTCCGCACCACGTTGTCGATGCCCATCCTCCTCCAGGTGACGGAGGGAGGGGGTCTACCTCTGATGGTGGCCCACAGCCGGATGGGACAACCGGCTCTGACCGTCAGGCCCTGCTTCAGGCTGGCGTCCAGGTCTATCTCCGGGGACTCTGGAGGAGCAACAGGCAGACCAGCGTCAGCTCATCTCAGGATCTGACATTTAATACAATTTAAGAGAAAACTCAGGGTAGTCCTCACCTTTGATCTCCTTGGGGATCACAGGGGCCCCCAGGTCACAGGGCAGACTCATGCCCACCTGGTTCTGGGCCGACACCCTGAACTCATACAGGAGCTTGTGGTCCAGACTGGAGACGGTGAACTCGCAGACCACCAGCTGGGCGGCCACGTTGCACCTCTTCCAGCCTTCGTCTCCTTTCTTGGCGCTTCCCTGCAGCCTCATCTCCACGACGTAGCCGATGAGGGGGGCCCCCCCGTCGGACACGGGCTTGGTCCAGCCCAGGGTGACGCTGGACAGGGTGCTGTCCAGGACCTTCATGTTGGTCGGGGGGGCAGGGGGCTCTGCAAGCACATTTAAGGATGTAAGTATTATTTCTGGAGCGCATTTGCACACAGCTTAACCCTTGGGTTGTTTCATTAAAAATTAATTGTGAAAATTAACGTGTGAGATGATGAACCCATGGATGGATGGATTTGTTAACACAATGAAAACATTATTATTAGTGACGTACCAACGGTGTCCTTGGCAGTGATGGCCCGTGAAGGCTTGCTCGGGCTGCCAACGCCAATTTCATTGACGGCCTTGACTCTGTACTGGTAGTCGTGGAGGGGCAGGAGTCCAGTGACCGTGAAACGGGTCGTTGGGACTGGATCCTTGTTGACGGGAGACCACCTAACGCCGTGCTCTTCAATCTTCTCCAGGAGATAACCTGTGTCGAGAATCAAGATAGAAGTTACACATAATGAACCCCCAGATGTAACAAAGACGTAGGAACCTACCACCGTTGTATTTGGCAATGTTTTTCAATTAACAGATTTTTGAAATATGTCACAAAAGACTTAATATTAACAGAAGGTTAAAGAAGCTTTTTGATTATCGTCTTTGTCTTTCCAAATACGTCAGATTTTGTTTGCCCTCTTCCTTTGACTCTAATGCAACGGTTAAAATATGATCCAAATGTGCGTTAATGTACATTAATACTATGCATTTTAGTTGTCTGGGTCCTGGTTTTTAATGTAGAAATCATTAAACTATTATTAACCGTTGTGTTGTCTTTCCTTCAACATGACAAAATTGTTGTCCATATCTCAATGTTTTAGTTGCTTTTTAAAAAAAGCATTACTTTTTGGGGGGTTTTCTTTCAACATTTTTATCATTTTTTCCCCCCAATGTCCCTTTTGTTCACATTTTGTCACTTTTCGACATTTTGGCCTGTTTTTCCAAAGTTTTTGACCCATACTTCCAGTGTTTTTTTTTGTAGTTTTTGTCACTTTTTCCAATATTTTTTATGTTTTTCCCCCCAATGTTTTGTCGCCTTGTCGATATTTTCAACCTCCCATATTTCTGATCTAAATAAACTTGAAGAAACAGGTCAAATCTGACCACAGGACAACATGAGGGTTAGAAATAGATGACCTGTGATTGGCTTTCCGCCGTCTTTGTCGGGCTCGGACCACTGCACGGTCATCTCCTCCTTGGCGATCTTGGTGACCTCTGGCGCCTCGGGGGCCCCGGGTACACTGAACTGGGTGCCGGCAACAATGGGTTCGCTCTCCACCGCGGGGCCAGAGCCCATCTTATTCTCAGCACGAACTCTGAAGATGTACTCGTTGCCCTCGATGAGACGGGTGACGTTAGCTTTGTTGGTGATGACAGCGTTGGTGTGGACGGACCACACCCCCCTCTTGGTCTCACTTTTCTCAATAATGTAGTTGTAGATATCGCAGCCACCATTGTCTTCTGGGACTTCCCAGGCCAAATGGCACCTGTCGGTTGTGACACCAGACACGACGAGGTCCCTGATGGGGCCGGGCCGGTCCAGCACATTCACCTTTGCGCGAGCAGAGCCGGTTCCAGCGCTGTTGGAGGCCGTGACGACATACACCCCGCTGTCAGTGCGCCTTGCTCCGGTGATCAGCAGCTTCGAGAAGTCAGTACCTGTTTCGACCGTATGCCTGGGGCCTTTCCTTATCTCCTTTTCATTCTCATCTTTGGTCCACTTGACATCGGGCTGGGGTTTGCCCTTCACTGTCGCCTCAATGGGAATAGAGTCTCCTGCCTTGACGACAAGCGTCCCGTCCAGCTGGATCTTGATTTCAGGCTCCACGAGCTGTTCCTTGACCAAAACTTCAGGTGTGGTCACCCAGTTACTCTCTCCTCCCTCGTTCTTAGTCTGAACTCTGAACTGGTAGATCTGGTTTTCAATGCATCTGTCAGCCATGAAGTAAGTCTCCTTGATAGCCCCCTTGTGAACCCTCTCCCACTCCTCTGCCTCCTTTGGCTTCTTCTCAACATGGTAACTCAGGTTGCGGCTGCCGCCATCATAATCTGGCTTCTTCCACTTGAGGAAGCAGAAGGTCTTGCCGATCTCAGAGATGTGGAAGTCATTGGGTTCACCAGGCTTGTCAATAGAATCAACCGCAAGCACAGGTGATTTGGTCTCAGTGGTTGGACCAGCACCGATCTTGTTCTCTGCGCTGACACGGAAGAAGTACTCGCAGCCTTCAGTGATAGGGGCTTTCAACAGGCGCTTGGTGCAATCGTTGGCCACGACGGTCCATCCTCTCTGGCTGGGCTGACGGCACTCAACAATGTACTGATTGATCTCAGTGCCTCCGTTGTCCTCAGGGTTCTCCCAGGAAACCACGCAGGATTTCTTGGTCACGTAACCCACTTTCAAGTTCTGGCATGCTCCTGGTATGTCCAAGACATTGACGATAATGGTCGCCTGTGCCTGTCCGCTACTGTTCTTGGCCAGAATGGCATATTTACCGTAGTCTGACCTGACTGCGTCATTGATGACGAGTTCACACAGAGGGTAGTTGTTGTTCATCTCAATGCGTTTCTCCCGGGTTACGGCTCTGGCATCCTTGGTCCATGTGATCTCTGGGTCTGGTCTGCCCTTCACTCTAGTGATAAGACTTATGATCTGACCTGCCCTGACCGTCAAAGCGTCGCGGCAGGACACGTCAACAACAACTTCAGGGGGCACCAGGATGTCTTTTGCGATGACCGTCTGAGACAGCTCCCTGGGTTCACTGTCTCCGACAATGTTGGTTGCTCTGACGTGAATTCTGTACTCCATTCCTTCAATGAGGCCCGGCACTCTGTAGGCGCACATCGGGATGAGTTCCTTGTTGATTCTGTCCCACTTGGTGGCTCCTGACTTCTGAACCTCAACCACATAGCCCAGAATTGGACTGCCTCCGTCTCTTGTTGGCTTTGTCCAGCAGATGTCGGCGTAGGACTTGCTCCAGTCCTTGAGTTTAAGATTGCCAGGTGGTCCAGGTTTGGTGATGGCACGAGTGGCCTTGATGGGGTCAGAGGTGAGAGAAGGCTCGCTGATACCAGCGACGTTCTCAGCAAACACTCTGAACTCGTAGCTATTGCCTTCAAACAGGCCAGAGACCCTGTATCTGAGGTCCAGCACAGGAGTTTTGTTGACACGGATCCACTTTCCGGTCATTTCTCTACGTTCAATCACGTATCCGCTGATGGGGCTGCCTCCATCGTAGTCCGGCAGGGTCCACTCCACTGTCACAGCATTCTCCGTGATATCAGAGCACTCTGGCAGGCCAGGTGGTCCAGGAGGGTTAAACATGTGCTTGGCAATAGTTGGAGGACTCTCAAGCCCTGCACCGAGGCCTATTCTGTTCTCTGCACGGACACGGACTATGTACTCCCGGCCCTTCTCCAGCCTGGACACTTTGGCCTTGGTGCTCATGCCACTGGAGCTAACAACTGACCAAGGCTCCCACGGCTTCTTCACGTCCTTCTTTTCCACAACGTAGTTGGTGATAGGCGTTCCGCCATCGTCCTTGGGCGCCCTCCATTGGATCATCATGTAATCAGGCGTGACCTCTAAGATATTGATGGGTCCGATGGGTGGACCGGGAAGATCCAGCACGGTGACGTGCAGCGCGACGCTCTTGCTGCCGGTAGGATTGGCCACGTGGAGGATGTACTCTCCGGTGTCTCCTCTCAGGGACTCAGGGATGCTGAGGACGGTGGAGTCTCCAGCTGACTCAATCTTAAAGCGGCCTTCAGACGCAATCTCCTTGCCGTCGGTCGTCCATTTGGCGGTGGGCAGGGGGATTCCTGTCATCTTGGCTGGGAGGACAATAGGAGTGCCAGCTCGGACCACTAGACCCTCGATAAGCTTCACATCGACTTCAATGGTTGGAGGCTCTGGAGGAAAAAACATAACAGAACAATATCAGGATGTTTCCAATGGTTATAGTTCCTTGAATACCTTCCTCTTGAAAAGATTGAGCAATTAGTTAAGTATGAAATTAATCGTCAACTATTTTCATCATCAACTAATCAGTTTGAACTTCTGTTATGTGACTCCTGTGAGATAGGAAACTGAATATCTTTGGAAAACACTGACATTAACTGAATAATCCGTTATCAATTATCTAAATACATGGCGATTAATTTAATAGTTAAAATGTATCAATTCATCTTGGCAGCTCTACTTTAACAGGCTGCCACTTTCCCCTGCAAATATTCATTGTAAATAAAGACTCCTAATAAGATTCCCGGTCCTTACGGGTCTTCTCCTGGCAGGTGATGGGGACACTGGTGTCAGGGCTGCTCACGCCGATGGCGTTCTGGGCCTTGACCCTGAAGCGGTAAGTCTTGCCCTCCACCAGGCCGGTAACGTGGGCGTGTTCGTTGCTCACGGTCTTGAAGGTGACCCAGTCGGTCTGGCCCTCTTCCTGGTGCTCCACGATGAAGCCGGTGATGTCACTTCCGCCGGTGCGGTCGGGCCAGTCCCACGCCAACCACACCTCGGTCTTCTCTGCGTCGGTGTGGTGCAGGTTTTTGGGTGGACCAGGAGGATCTGAAAGACATCAAGGGTAGAATTTACAGGGAAGCGCTAGAACTGTTGGGCCCCTGTAAATTAGACCTGCTCTATCTGTAAATTATAGAGAGGTCTAGACCTGCTCTATCTGTA
>NW_022605605.1:210451-220970 GCF_008692095.1 Etheostoma spectabile | reverse complement strand
ATTATAGAGTGGTCTAGACCTGCTCTATCTGTAAATTATAAAGAGGTCTAGACCTGTTCTATTGGTAAATCATAGAGCGGTCTAGACCTGCTAGACCTGCTCTATCTGTAAATTATAGTATCTAATAATAATAATAATAACTATTTCTACTATTTCAGAGTAAAATGGGACAACATGACGTAATTAGGACTTTCACACACAGAGGGGATCCAGAGCCTTGATGGGTTGCTTCGTCCCCACGTAGTCGCTCCTGCCAAACTGGTTTTCAGCCGCCACCCTGAACATGTACTGGATTCCTTCCATCAGGTACATGGCCATCAGACTCGGCTTCTTATTGGCTGCGGAGACGGGCACCCAGTGGTCGGCGGCCACGTCCTTCTTCTCCACGATGTAGTGGGAGATGACGGCGCCGCCGTTGTCCTCGGGGACCTTCCACGTCAGGTAGGCCGACTCGCTGGTCACCTCCGAGATCACCAGGTCTCTGGGAGGAGAAGGCTTGTCTGGGGGATGCAAAAGTGGGTGAGAACATATTTTAAATTTAAATATCATCTTGTTTTTTTCAACCTGAATATTTTTTCCCATGTTTATGCGTTCAAATGACATTGAAAGTGGTCTAGTATTAAGCAAGAAAAAACATTTACTCCATGTAAATAATCATAACCTTTAACCCACCAGACTCCATGTAAATAATCACTACTTTTATCATCGTAACACACATTTCATCCAAAGTGGACAGAAATTAAATGAAACTATCAAAAGCCGTCTTGGTTCATCTTTCCACTGTTCCAACGATCACCACTCTGGTCCTGGTTTGTATACAACTCCCTTATTCACCCATTTACATGTGGAGATATGCTGCTCTATACTGCTAAAGTAGTGATTTTACATGGAGTCTGGTGGAGATATGCTGCTCTATACACACTAAAGTAGTGATTATTAAATGGAGTCTGGTGGAGATATGCTGCTCTATACCCAAAAGTATGATTATTTACATGAGTCTGGTGGAGATATGCTGCTCATACACGCTAAAAGTATTGATTTTCACATGGAGTCTGGTGGAGATATGCTGCTCTATACCCGCTAAAAGTAGTGATTATTTACATGGAGTCTGGTGGAGATATGCTGCTCTATACACACTAAAAGTAGTGATTATTTACATGGAGTCTGGTGGGTACAGCTTGTTTCTCCCTGATGATGAACATCTGTCCTGTAGGGTAACATTACAGCTTGTTTCTACCTGATGATGAACATCTGTCCTGTAGGGTAACATTACAGCTTGTTTCTACCTGATGATGAACATCTGTCCTGTAGGGTAACATTACAGCTTGTTTCTCCTGATGATGAACATCTGTCCTGTAGGGTAACATTACAGCTTGTTTCTACCTGATGAACATCTGTCCTGTAGGGTAACATTACAGCTTGTTTCTCCCTGATGATGAACATCTGTCCTGTAGGGTAACATTACAGCTTGTTTCTACCTGATGATGAACATCTGTCCTGTAGGGTAACATTACAGCTTGTTTCTCCCTGATGATGAACATCTGTCCTGTAGGGTAACATTACAGCTTGTTTCTCCCTGATGATGAACATCTGTCCTGTAGGGTAACATTACAGCTTGTTTCTCCTGATGATGAACATCTGTCCTTAGGTAACTACAGCTTTTTACCTGATGTGAACTCTGTCCTAGGGTAACTTACAGCTTGTTTCTCCCTGATGATGAACATCTGTCCTGTAGGGTAACATTACAGCTTGTTTCTCCCTGATGAACATCTGTCCTGTAGGGTAACATTACAGCTTTTTTTCTCCCTGATGATGAACATCTGTCTGTCCTGTAGGGTACATTACAGCTTGTTTCTCACCTGATGATGAACATCTGTCCTGTAGGGTAACATTACAGCTTGTTTCTACCTGATGATGAACATCTGTCCTGTAGGGTAACATTACAGCTTGTTTCTACCTGATGATGAACATCTGTCCTGTAGGGTAACATTACAGCTTGTTTCTCTTACTCAGAACGAGCACAGCAACCGTTGCTGACTTCTTTCCCGCGGCGTTCTCCACGGTGATGGTGTAGTTGCCGGAGTCGGCCCGGGTGCTCTTGGGGATGAAGACCTTGCTGCCGCTGGCGGTGACGGCGACGGTGATGTGGACGGGGACGTTGCCGTCGTTCTTCTTCCAGCTGACGGAGGGCGTGGGGACGCCCCTGATGGTGGCGCTCAGCGTGATGTCAGAGCCCAGCATGGCCAGGTGGTCTCGCGCCATGTTGGCGTCCAGCAGGAGCTCAGGCGCCTCTGTGGAGGAGACGGGTCAGTTCACTGGTAACATGGGTCATATGTAACAGGACAATACAATCACACACACACACACACACACACACACACACACACACACACACACACACTAATAAGAGATCATTAAGATAGTAATAAATAATATAGGAGAAATATCCTAAGATAAGTAATAAAGATAATAATAAGAGAATAATAAGATAATACTGTAAGATGAGATCATAAGATAGTAATAAGATAATAAGAGAAATAATAAGATATAAGATAATAAGATAATAATAAGATAGTTAATAGATAATCATAAGATAGTAATAGAGAGATAAATAATATAGATAATAATAGAGAATAATAATAGAATATAGATAATAAGATATACTAAATGTAAATACGATAACAATAAGATAGTATAGAGAATATAAGTAAGAGATAATAAAGTAATAAAGATAATAATAGAGAATATAGATAGTAATAAGATAATAATAAAGAGATAATAAGATAATATAAGATATATAAGAGAATCATAAGATAGTATAGATATATAAAGATCATAAGATAGTAATAAGATAATAAAAGAATATAATAATAATAAGAGATATAGATAGGTAATAATATATTTAAGTAAGATAATAGTAAAAGAATCATAAGATAGTTAAGATATAATAAGAGAATCATAAGATGTAAGAAGTAATAATAAGAGAAATAAGATAATAATAAGATAGTAATAAGATAAATAATAAGATAGTAATAATAAATAATAGATAATAAATAAGATATAATAGTAGTAATAGAAATAGTAATAATATAGGAGATCATAACATATAAGAAATAGTAAGAGAATCATAAGATAGTAATAAGATATCATAAGAGAATCTAAGATAATAATAAGTATAGTAATATAAGATAACATAAGATATATAATAAGATAACAATAAGATATAATAATAAGATGATAATAAGATAGAATAAGATAATAATAAATCATAATAAGAGATCATGATAATAGAAGTAAGAGAATATAATAATAATAATTATAAAGAGAATTAAGAAGTATATTCTAAGAGATCATAAGATAGTATAAGATAATAATATAGTAGAAGATTCTAGCGTCTATTTTATGGTAATTTTGGTTAAAAAGAATCTCAGATTTCAGATAGAGACATTTTTAAAGGAAGACACCCGGAGGTTAGGGACAGTAAAGTGGATTCTAGTTCATCCTGTGTGTCTTTAGCAGACCGGTGTTCCCAGTGGGGGGGTAGCTGACGTTGTCTCCCAGACCGGTGTTCCCAGTGGGGGGGTAGCTGACGTTGTCTCCCAGACTGGTGTTCCCAGTGGGGGGTAGCTGACGTTGTCTCCCAGACTGGTGTTCCCGTGGGGGTAGCTGACGTTGTCTCCCAGACTGATGTTCCCAGTGGGGGGGTAGCTGACGTTGTCTCTGTCCCCAGATCCCGAAGCTCACCGAGGGGAAGGAGTACATCATGAGGATCTGCGCTGAGAACATGTACGGCATCAGCGACCCGCTGGAGTCGGAAGAGATGAAGGCCAAAGACATCTTCAGTACGTCTTCCTGTCTTCAGCTGTCTTTCAGGATATTCAGCTGAAACTGCTGGAGACATTAACGTGCATGTGGACGTAGGACAGGACATTCAGCTGTGTCTCTAACAGGAAGTTATTGGAAACAAATTTTAATTATTTACAATTAAAACAAACAAGTTGGGCGCCCAGGTAGCTCAGCTGGTAGAGGGGCGCCCATATGTAATTATATACATATATATATATACATATATATATATATATATATGTATATATATGTTTATATGTATGTATATACATACATAGGATGTCATAATGTCTACAAGATATGTTCTCGGCATAATGAACACCACACATATTATTATTATCATCTTTATACTGTATTTCCTATCGGGAGTCATCCTATAAGAGAGTCTGAGTCGTAGATCTGTCCAGTTAAATGTCCTCTGAGCGTTGGAAGCGTAGCCTGAGCGATGGGGGCTAACCCAGTTTGTCCCTGCCCCCCCCCCCAGGGGTCCCCGAGGCCCCCGAGATGCCGACGGTCCGCGAGGTGTACGCCACCAACGCCCTGGTCCTGTGGACCCGGCCCCGCGACGGAGGGAAGCCCATCACCAACTACATCCTGGAGAAGAAGGAGCCCAAGGCCAAGCGCTGGTCCCGGGCCACCAGGGACCCGCTGTACCCCGCCACGCAGTACCGGATCCAGGACCTGGTGGAGGGCTGCGAGTACGAGTTCAGGGTCATGGCCGAGAACGAGCTCGGGACCGGTGACCCCAGCGAACCCTCCAAACCCATCCTCGCCAAGGACCCCATCGGTCAGTCATTTACATCATATATACAGTATATATGTGTATATGTATAATATATATATAAATATATATGTATAGAAAACATTGAAAACAAATATCTAGATCCTTCTCTGAGGAAATCAGCATAGTAACACATTCTGACACACACACACACACACACATACACACACATACAAACACACACACACACATACACACACACATGCACACACATGCACACACACATGCACATTATATATATGTATATATTAGACGAGTGTGATTGATTGACTGAAGATAATAGTCTGTAATATTAATATTGTAATCCCCCCCCCCCCCCCCCCCCCCCCCCCGCCCCCCCGTGCCCCCGAGCCCCCCAGTGACCCCCGAGGCCTACGTAAGAACAAGAACCGCGTGAGCCTAGGTGAAGTTGCCCCCCACGACGGGAAGGGCCGTATCTTCGGCTACCTGGTGAGTACCAAGCCCGGCGCCGTGGAGTGGACGCCGGCCATGAGACGCCGGAGCAGGTCCCCGACCTGCCACCCGTGGTCACGGATTGGCCGATGCCAGAGTACAACTTCAGGATCTTCACCGTCACGCCCGCGGCAATCTGACCCGTCATATGTCAAACAGACCATCAAAGTCCACGACAGACTGGGTCGGGTCTCTGTCTGTCTGTCTTTCTGTCTGTCTGTCTGTCTGTCTCTTTGTGTGTGGGTGTGTGTGGTGTGTGTGTGTGTGTGTGTGTGTGTTGTGGTGATTGTATTGTCCTGTTACATATGACCCATGTTACCAGTGAACGGACCCGTCTCCTCCAGAGGCGCCTGAGCTCCTGCTGGACGCCAACATGGCGCGAGACCACCTGGCCATGCTGGGCTCTGACATCACGCTGAGCGCCACCATCAGGGCGTCCCCACGCCCTCCGTCAGCTGGAAGAAGACACGGCAACGTCCCCGTCCACATCACCGTCGCCGTCACCGCCAGCGGCAGCAAGGTCTTCATCCAAGAGCACCCGGCCGCACTCCGGCAACTACACCATCACCGTGAGAACGCGCGGGAAAGAATTCAGCACACGGTTGCTGTGCTCGTTCTGAGTAAGAAACAAGCTGTAATGTTACCCTACAGACAAGATGTTCATCATCAGTAGAAACAAGCTGTATGTTACCCTACAGGACAGATGTTCATCATCAGGGAGAAACAAGCTGTAATGTTACCCTACAGGACAGATGTTTCATCAGGGAGAAACAGCTGTAATGTTACCCCTACAGGACAGATGTTCATCTCAGGGAGAACAAGCTGTAATGTTACCCTACAGTACAGTTTCAGCATCAGGTGAAACAGCTGTAATGTACCCTACAGGACAGATGTTCATCATCAGGGAGAACAAGCTGTAATGTTACCCTACAGGACATGTTCATCATCAGGTAGAAACAAGCTGTAATGTTACCCAACAGGACAGATGTTCATACATCGGGAAACAAGCTGTAATGTTACCCTACAGGACAGATGTTCATCATCAGGTAGAAACAAGCTGTAATGTTACCCTACAGGACAGATGTTATCATCAGGAGAAACAAGCTGTAATGTTACCCTACAGGACAGATGTCATCAGTAGAACGCTGTAATTTTACCCTACAGGACAGATGTTCATCATCAGGGAGAAACAAGCTGTAATGTTACCCACAGGCAGAGTGTCATCATCAGGTAGAAACAAGCTGTATGTTACCCTACAGGACAGATGTTCTCACAGGTAGAAACACTGTAATGTTACCCACAGGACAGAGTTCATCATCAGGAGAAACACTACCACCAGACTCCATGTAAATAATCACTACTTTTAGTGTGTATAGAGCAGCATATCTCCACCAGACTCCATGAAATATCACTACTTTTAGCGGGTATAGAGCAGCATATCTCCACCGACTCCATGTGAATAATCACTACTTTTAGCGTGTATAGAGCAGCATATCTCCACCAGACTCCATGTAAATAATCACTACTTTTAGCGGTATAGAGCAGCATATCTCCACCAGACTCCTTTAATAATCACTACTTTTAGTGGTATAGAGCAGCATATCTCCACCAGACTCCATGTAAATCACTACTTTTAGCATGTATAGAGCAGCAATATCCACATGTAAATGGGTGAATTAAGAGTTTTTTCCAACCAGACCAGAGTGGTGATCGTTGGAACAGTGGAAAGATGAACCAAGACGCTTTTTGATAGTTTCATTTAATTTCGTCACTTTGGATGAAATGTGTTTTTACGATGATAAAGTAGTGATTATTACATGGATCTGGTGGGTTAAAGGTTATATTATTTACATGGAGTAATGTTTTTTTCTTGCTTAAACTAGACCACTTTCAATGTCATTTGAACGCATAAACATGGGAAAAATTTCAGGTTGAAAAACAAGATATATTTAAATTTAAAATATGTTCTCACCCACTTTTTGCATCCCCCAGACAAGCCTTCTCCTCCCAGAGACCTGGTGATCTCGGAGGTGACCAGCGAGTCGGCCTACCTGACTTGGAAGGTCCCCGAGGACAACGGCGGCGCCGTCTCTCCCACTCATCGTGGAGAAGAAGACGTGGCCGCCCGACCACTGGTGCCCGTCTCCGCAGCCAATAGAAGCCGAGTCTGATGGCCATGTACCTGATGGAGAATCCAGTACATGTTCAGGGTGGCGGCTGAAAACCAGTTTGGCAGGAGCGACTACGTGGGACGAAGCACCCCATCAAGGCTCTGGATCCCTCTGTGTGTGAAAGTCCTAATTACGTCATGTTGTCCCATTTACTCTGTAGTAAGAAATAGTTATTATTATTATTTAGATACTATATTTACAGATAGAGCAGTCTAGCAGTCTAGACCGCTCTATGATTTACCATAGAAACGGTCTAGACCTCTTTATAATTTACAGATAGAGCAGGTCTAACCACTCTATAATCTACAGATAGAGCATTCTAGACCTCTCTATAATTTACAGATAGAGCAGGTCTATTTACAGGGGCCCAACAGTTTCTAGCGCTTCCCTGTAAATTCTACCCTTGATGTCTTTCAGATCCTCCTGGTCCACCCAAAAACCTGCACCACACCGACGCAGAGAAGACCGGGTGTGGTTGGCGTGGACTGGCCCGACCGCACCGGCGGAAGTGACATCACCGGCTTCATCGTGAGCCCCAGGAAGAGGGCCAGACCGACTGGTTCACCTTCAGACCGTGAGCAACGAACACGCCCACGTTACCGGCCTGGTGGAGGGCAAGACTTACCGCTTCAGGGTCAAGGCCCAGACGCCATCGGCGTGAGCAGCCCTGACACCATGTCCCCATCACCTGCCAGGAGAAGACCCGTAAGGACCGGGAATCTTATTAGGAGTCTTTATTTACAATGATATTTTCAGGGGAATGGCAGCCTGTTAAGTAGGCTGCCAGATGAATTGATCCATTTTAACTATTAAATTAATCGCCATGTATTAGTAATTGATAACGGATTATTCAGTTAATGTCAGTGTTTTCCAAGATATTCAGTTTCCTATCTCACAGGAGTCACATAACAGAAGTTCAAACTGATTAGTTGATGATGAAAATAGTTGACGATTAATTTCATACTTAACTAATTGCTCAATCTTTTCAGAGAAAGGTATTCAAGGAACTATAACCATTGGAAACATCCTGATATTGTCTGTTTGTTTTTTCCTCCAGAGCCTCCAACCATTGAAGTCGATGTGAAGCTTATCGAGGGTCTAGTGGTCCGACTGGCACTCCTATTGTCCTCCCAGCCAGATGACAGGAATCCCCCTGCCCACCGCAAATGGCACGACCGGCAAGGAGATTGCGTCTGAAGGCCGCTTTAAGATTGAGTCAGCTGGAGACTCCACCGTCCTCAGCATCCCTGAGTCCCTAGAGGAGACACCGGAGAGTACATCCTCCCGTGGCCAATCCTACCGGCAGCAAGACGTCGCGCTGCACGTCACCGTGCTGGATCTTCCCGGTCCACCCATCGGACCCATCAATATCTTAGAGGTCACGCCTGATTACATGATGATCCAATGGAGGCGCCCAAGACGAGTGCGGAACGCCTATCACCAACTACGTTGTGGAAAAGAAGACGTGAAGAAGCCGTGGGAGCCTTGGTCGTTGTTAGCTCCGTGGCATGAGCACCAAGGCCAAAGTGTCCAGGCTGGAGAAGGGCCGGGAGTACATAGTCCGTGTCCGTGCAGAGAACAGAATAGGCCTCGGTGCAGGGCTTGAGAGTCCTCCAACTATTGCCAACCACATGTTTAACCCTCCTGGACCACCTGGCCTGCCAGAGTGCTCTGATATCACAGAATGCTGTGACATGGAGTGGACCCTGCCGGACTACGATGGAGGCAGCCCCATCAGCGGATACGTGATTGCGTAGAGAAATGACCGGAAAGTGGATCCGTGTCAACAAAACTCCTGTGCTGGACCTCAATATACAGGGTCTCTGGCCTGTTTGAAGGCAATAGCTACGGTTCAAGTGTTTGCTGAGAACGTCGCTGGTATCAGCGAGCCTTCTCTCACCTCTGACCCCATCAAGGCCACTCGTGCCATCACCAAACCTGGACCACCTGGCAATCTTAAACTCAAGGACTGGAGCAAGTCCTACGCCGACATCTGCTGGACAAAGCCACAAGAACGGAGGCAGTCCAATTCTGGGCTATGTGGTTGAGTTCAGAAGTCAGGAGCCACCAAGTGGGACAGAATCAACAAGGAACTCATCCCGGTGCGCCTACAGAGTGCCGGCCTCATTGAAGGAATGGAGTACAGAATTCACGTCAGAGCAACCAACATTGTCCGAGACAGTGAACCCAGGAGCTGTCTCAGACGTCATCGAAAAAGACATCCTGGTGCCCCCTGAGTTGTTGTTGACGTGTCCTGCCGCGCGACGCTTTGACGGTCAGGAGGTCAGATCATAAGTCTTATCACTAGAGTGAGGGCAGACCACCCCAAACACATGGACCAAGGATGCCAGAGCCGTAACCCGGAGAAACGCATTGAGATGAACAACAACTACCCTCTGTGTGAACTCGTCATCAATGACGCAGTCAGGTCACTAAACGGTAAATATGCCATTCTGGCCAGAACAGTAGCGGACAGGCACAGGCGACCATTATCGTCAATGTCTTGGACATACCAGAGCATGCCAGAACTTGAAAGTGGGTTACGTGACCAAGAAATCCTGCGTGGTTTCCTGGAGAAACCCTGAGGACAACGGAGGCCACGAGATCAATCAGTACATTGTTGAGTGCCGTCAGCCCAGCCAGAGAGATGACCGTCGTGGCCAACGATTGCACCAAGCGCCGGTTGAAAGCCCCTATCCTGAAGGCTGCGAGTACTTCTTCCGTGTCAGCGCAGAGAACAAGATCGGTGCTGGTCCAACCACTGAGACCAAATCACCTGTGCTTGCGGTTGATTCTATTGACAAGCCTGGTGAACCCATGACTTCCACATCTCTGAGATCGGCAAGACCTTCTGCTTCCTCAAGTGGAAGAAGCCAGATTATGATGGCGGCAGCCGCAACCTGAGTTACCATGTTGAGAAGAAGCCAAGGAGGCAAGGAGTGGAGAGGGTTCACAAGGGGCTATCAAGAGACTTACTTCATGGCTGACAGATGCATTGAAAACCAGATCTACCAGTTCAGAGTTCAGACTAAGAACGGGGAGGAGAGATAACTGGGTGACCACACCTGAATTTTGGTCAAGGAACAGCTCGTGGAGCCTGAAATCAAGATCCACTGGACGGACGCTTGTCGTCAAGGCAGGAGACTCTATTCCCATTGAGGCGACAGTGAAGGGCAAACCCCAGCCCGATGTCAAGTGGACCAAAGATGAGAATGAAAGGAGATAAGGAAGCCCCAGGCATACGGCTCGAAACCGGTACTGACGGGCG
>NW_022605605.1:202990-210426 GCF_008692095.1 Etheostoma spectabile | reverse complement strand
TAACTTGTGATAGTAGAAATGAGAATAAGTAAGTGATAATAATAAGAATAATAGATAATAGTAATGAGAATCATAAGATAGCATCGAGAATAATAGAAATAATAAGATAATATATGTAATAAGATATAATAAGATCATAAAAGTATAAGATAGGTAATAAGAGAAAATAAGAGATAATAAGATACAGAATAAGATAATAATAATAGGAAATCATAAGATAGTAATAAGATAATAATAAGAGAATAGATAGTATAAGATAATAATAGAGATAATATAATAGATAAGAGAATCATAAGATAGTATAAGATAATAATTAAGAGACATATAAGATATAATAAGATAATAATAAGAGAGTATAACTAAGATAATAATAAGAGATAATAAGATAAGTAATAGATAATAGTATAGTATAGTAAAAGAATCATAAGAGTAGTAATAAGATAATAATAAGAGAACATAAGAGGTAAGAAGATAATAATATAGAGAATAAATAAGATAATAATAAGATAGTAATAAGATAAATAATAAGATAGTAATAAGATAATATAATAAGAGAATAATAAGATAATAATAAGATAGTAATAAGATAATAGTAAGATAATAGTAGGAGAATCATAAGACAGTATAAGATAATGTAAGAAATCATAAGATAGTAATAAGATAATAATAGAGAATACAATAAGAATAATAAGATATAATAAGATAACAATAAGATAGTATACAAGATAACAATAAATAATAGGAATAATAAGGATGTATATAAGTAATAATAAGATAATAATAAGAGAATCATAAGACATAAAAGATAATAGTAAGGAGAATACATAAGACAGTAATAAGAAATAATAAGAGAATCATAAGACATAATAAGATAATAGTAAGAGAATCATAAGATAGTAATAAGATATAAGATAATAGTAGTGGGGGATTTGAGCGTCTATTTTTATGGTAATTTTGGTTTAAAAAGAATCTCAGATTTCAGATAGAGACATTTTTTTAAGGAAGACACCCGGAGGTTAGGGACAGTAAAGTGGATTCTAGTTCATCTGTGTGTCTTTAGCAGACCGGTGTTCCATGGGGGGGTAGGTGGTGACGTTGTCTCCAGACGGTGTTCCCAGTGGGGGGGTAGCTGAGTGTCTCCCAGACTGGTGTGTCCCAGTGGGGGGTAGCTGACGTGTCTCCCAGACTGGTGTTCCGTGGGGGGTAGCTGACGTTGTCTCCCAGATGATGTTCCAGTGGGGGGGTAGCTGACGTTGTCTCTGTCCCCAGACCCGAAGCTCAACGAGGGGAAGGAGTACATCATGAGGCTCTGCGCTGAGAACATGTACGGCATCAGCGACCCGCTGGAGTGCGGAAGAGATGAAGGCCAAAGACATCTTCGTACGGTCTTCCTGTCTTCAGCTGTCTTTCAGGATATTCAGCTGAAACTGCTGGGAACAAACGTGCATGTGGAGTAGGACAGGACATTCAGCTGTGTCTCTAACAGGAGTTTGGAAAAAATTTTAATTATTTACAATTAAAACAAAGTTGTGGCGCCCAGGTAGCTCAGCTGGTAGAGGGGCGCCCATATTTCATATGTAATATATATAATATATATATATATACATATATATGATATAATAGATATATATGTTTATAGTATGTCTATAAACATAGGATGTCATAATGTCTACAAGATAATGTTCTCGGCCATAATAGAAACCACACATATTATTATTATCATCTTTATACTGTATTTCCTATCGGGAGTCATCCTATAAGAGAGTCTGAGTCGTAGATTGTCCAGGTAAATGTCCTCGAGCGTTGGAAGCGTAGCCCTGAGCGATGGGGGCTAAACAGTTTGTCCCTGCCCCCCCCCCACGGGGTCCCGAGGCCCCGACGGATGCCGACGGTCGCGAGGTGTACGCCACCAACGCCTGGTCCTGTGGACCCGGCCCCGCGACGGAGGAAGCCCATCACCAACTACATCCTGGAGAGAAGGAGCCCAAGGCCAAGCGGGGGTTTTTTTTTTTGGTCCTTGCGGTCCATTGGGAGGTGTCTGCCGCCCAGCCGGATCAGTGAGTGGTGGAGGGGCTGCGCGTTCACGAAGGACAGGGCTGGCCTAGCGTGTTTGTCCCCGCGTCGAGTAAGACGCGAGGCGGTCTGTACGGGCTCAGTCGGCATCGGCGTCGAGAACGAGCTCAGGCACCCGCGTGACCAGCGAACCCTCCAAACCCATCCTCGCCAAGGACCCCATCGGTCAGTCATTTACATCATATCACAGTATATTGTGTATAGTATAAGTAGATATATATAAATATAATGTAAGAAACATTGAAACAAAGATACAGATCCTTCTCTGAGGAAATCAGCATCAGTACACATTCTGACACACACACAAACCACACATAACACACATACAAACACACACACACACATACACACACACATGCACACACATGCCACACACACAAATGACATCACATTATATATATGTATATATTAGACGAGTGTGATTGATTGACTGAAAGATAATAGTCTGTAATATTAATATTAATCCCGCCCCCCCCCCCCCCCCCCCTAACTCCCCCACCCCCCCTCCCCCCACCGCCTCTGCGCCCCCCCCCCCGTCCCCCCCCCCCGTCCGACCCCACGTGAGCCAGACTGCAGTGACCCGCCGATGCCCGCCCTCAGAGGCCATAGATAAGAGCCAAAGACAGCGTGGAGCCTGATCGCGTGGATCTTGGAGTTGCGCACCGCCACAGAAGGGAAGGGCCGTATCATTACGCCGCTACCTGGAGGAGTAACAGCAAAGGCCCGGCGCCGTGAGAGTGGACGCCGGCCAATGAGGCGCCGGAGCAGGATCCCCGACCTGCACCCGTGGGTCCGGATGGCCGATGGACAGGAGTACAACTTCAGATCTTCACGTCAACGCCGCCGGCAAATAGACCCCATATGTCAACAGACACCAAAGTCCACAGACGACTGGGTACGTGGGTCTCTGTCTGTCTGTCTGCTGCTGTCTAGTCTGTCTGATCCTGTCTCTTTGTAGTTAGTAGTGTCATTATCTTATTATTCTCTTATTATTATCTTATTACTATCTTATGATTCTCTTATTATTCTCTTATTACTATCTTATTGTTATCTTATTACTATCTTATGATTCTCCTACTATTATCTTATTACTACCTTATGATTATTGTATGACTATCTTATTACATTAAAAAGGTTTTAAGAGATATTTAGTGAGCTGACACAGAATAAGTCATATACATTATTTCATATTTATTTATTTATTTATTTATTTGATAAGAGCTATTCTTTTCTTTCAGGTTTTTACCGATTATTTTTTATTTTTATTTTTAACTTTATTTTATTCCATAAGTTATTTTGTACCATTGAGGCCTAATGAGCATGTCCATGACCTCAGAGAAGTGAATTTGTGTCTCGAGGCCAGCCGAGTGTCCCCTGGATGGAGATCAACCTATGGTCCCCATAGCCTGAGCGGCCGGCCGGGACACGCTCGGGCCCAGACCCACCTTGCAGACGGTCTTGGTGGTGGCGGACGTCACCATGGTCCAGGTGTCCCTGTTGGTGTCCCTCTTCTCGATGATGTAGTTGGAGACGGCGATGCCGCCGCTGTCCAGCGGAGGTTTCCACGAGATCACCATGAACTCCCGGTGCACCTCCTCAAAGACCACGGGGCCGACAGGCGGCGTGGGGCGGTCTGCAGGGGACAGAACAGGACGTTATGGGACATAATGGGACAGTACGGGACATTTGGAGACATTATGGGACGCTTTCGGATTTTCTGCCATATGAGGTAATCTGCCGTTTCACGTGTTTCCAAATGGAAAAAAACTAAATATACAGATCAACATCATCAAATCCCATTGTCAGTGGTCTAGTGTCCTGCCCCTGTTGTGTTCCCATTGTCAGTGGTCTAGTGTCCTGCCCCTGTTGTGTTCCCATTGTCAGTGGTCTAGTGTCCTGCCCCTGTTGTGTTCCCATTGTCAGTGGTCTAGTATCCTGCCCCCGTTGTGTTCCCATTGTCAGTGGTCTAGTGTCCTGCCCCTGTTGTGTTCCCATTGTCAGTGGTCTAGTATCCTGCCCCCGTTGTGTTCCCATTGTCAGTGGTCTAGTGTCCTGCCCCTGTTATGTTCCCATTGTCAGTGGTCTAGTATCTTGCCCCCGTTGTGTTCCCATTGTCAGTGGTCTAGTATCCTGCCCCTGTTGTGTTCCCATTGTCAGTGGTCTAGTGTCCTGCCCCTGTTGTGTTCCCATTGTCAGTGGTCTAGTGTCCTGCCCCTGTTATGTTCCCATTGTCAGTGGTCTAGTATCTTGCCCCTGTTATGTTCCCATTGTCAGTGGTCTAGTATCTTGCCCCTGTTATGTTCCCATTGTCAGTGGTTTAGCATCCTGCCCCTGTTGTGTTCCCATTGTCAGTGGTCTAGTGTCCTGCCCCTGTTATGTTCCCATTGTCAGTGGTTTAGCATCCTGCCCCTGTTGTGTTCCCATTGTCAGTGGTCTAGTGTCCTGCCCCTGTTGTGTTCCCATTGTCAGAGGTCTAGTGTCCTGCCCCTGTTATGTTCCCATTGTCAGAGGTCTAGTGTCCTGCCCCTGTTATGTTCCCATTGTCAGAGGTCTAGCATCCTGCCCCTGTTGTGTTCCCATTGTCAGAGGTCTAGCATCCTGCCCCTGTTGTGTTCCCATTGTCAGTGGTCTAGCATCCTGCCCCTCTTGTGTTCCCATTGTCAGAGGTCTAGCATCCTGCCCCTCTTGTTGTGTTCCCATTGTCAGTGGTCTAGCATCCTGCCCCTGTTGTGTTCCCATTGTCAGTGGTCTAGCATCCTGCCCCTCTTGTTGTGTTCCCATTGTCAGTGGTCAAGCATCCTGCCCCTGTTGTGTTCCCATTGTCAGTGGTCTAGTATCCTGCCCCTGTTATGTTCCCATTTGTAATGATGTAACGCCCCCCCCCCCCCCCCCCGTTGTGTGCAGTGATGTAACGTCCCCCCCCCTCCGTTGTGTCCCCCCCGTACCGACTACGGTGATGTTGCAGACGCCCTTCCTGGAGCCGGTGCTGTTCTCCACCAGCACGACGTAGCGGCCGCTGTGGTGCCGCTGCGCCTTCATCAGGCCCAGCGACATGCTGCTCAGCGTGTTCTTGAACATCACGTGCTTGCCAGCCTTCAGCTCCTCGTCGTCATGGTACCACACGATGGAGGGGGGGGGCTTGCCGGTGTAGCGGCCCTGCAGCAGGCAGCTCTCGCCCACACGGATGATGATCTTATCGCGGAAGTCCAGCTCGATGGTTGGCGGCTCTGTGGGGGGGGGGAGACAATGGGGTTAGAGTCAAAGAATGCAGTCTAATATATCCCATTAATCGTTTCTTTATCTATTCCCCCTGTATTTTAACATAGGGGGTATATACTTATGCCCCTGCAGGGGGGTGTATACTTATGCCCCCTGTATTTTAACATAGGGGGTGTATACTTATGTCCCTGTATTTTAACATAGGGGGTTGTATACTTATGCCCCTGTATTTTAACATAGGGGGTTTATACTTATGTCCCTGTATTTTAACATAGGGGGTGTATACTTATGCCCCTGTATTTTAACATATGGGGGTGTATACTTATGCCCCTGTATTTTAACATAGGGGTGTATACTTATGCCCTGTATTTTGAACATAGGGGGGTGTTATACTTAGCCCCTGTATTTTAACATAGGGGTGTATACTTATGCCCCTGTATTTTAAAACATAGGGGGTGTATACTTATGCCCTGATTTTAACATAGGGGGGTTATACTTTATGCCCCTGTATTTTAAACCCATAGGGGGGTGTATACTATGCCCCTGTATTTTAACATCTGGGGTGTATCTTACTACCCCTTGTATTTATACATAGGGGGGTGTATACTTATGCCCCTGTATTTTAACCATTCGGCTAACTGAAGACAGACAGCTGTCTCACCCAGCTCGTCCTTGCAGGTGATTGGCTTGGTGCAGAAGGACGGCTTGCTGGGTCCGACCTCGTTGACGGCGAGGACCCTGAACTCGTAGGTGTCCCCCTCCCGCAGCCCGTCCACCGTGTACTTCCTCTCCATCAGCGTCTCCTTGGTGACGCGGGTGTACTTGTCCTTGCCGATCATGCGGGCCTCCAGGATGTACATGGTGATCTCCGAGCCGCCGTCGAACTTGGGCGCCTTCCAGGTGACGCCGATCATGTCCTTGGTTACCTTGGTAACCTCTAGTTCCTCGGGGCGGTCCGGCACACCTGAGGGGACAGACACACTTCTTTATATCTGAAGATGGGGACGCGTCAAAGTACATAGGTTTATCCATCCCTCCATCCATCCATCCCTCTCTCTCTCTCTCCATCCCTCCATCCATCTTTCTCTCTCTCTCCATCCCTCCATCCATCCCTCTCTCTCTCCATCCATCCATCCCTCTCTCCTCTCTCCACCTCATCCATCCCTCTCTCATCCCACCCAATCTCTCTCTCTCCCTCCTCCTCCTCAATCTCCATCCATCCTTTCTCTCTCTCTCCTCACTCCATCCATCTCTCTCTATCATCCCATCCACCCTCTCTACTCTCCATCCCTCATCCATCTCCTCCTCTCCTCTCCATCCATCTTTCTCTCTCTCTCTCTCTCCATCCATCCCTCTCTCTCTCCATCCCTCCATCCATCCCTCCATCCCTCTCTCTCTCCATCCCTCCATCCATCTTTCTCTCTCTCTCTCTCTCCATCCCTCCCTCCCTCTCTTTCTCTGAACCCACTCATTGGCTCCTTGACGATGATCTCGGCGGCGGTGGAGATGAAGGGTCCGACCCCGATGGCGTTCTCCGCCGCCACCCTGAAGAAGTAGGCCTTGCCGGGGGTGAGTCCGTGGGCCACGGCGTTCTGCCGGCTGGCGGTGAAGGACAGTGAGGTCCAGGCCTTCCGCTCCGCCTCGCGCTTCTCGATCACGTAGTTACTGATGGGGGAGCCGCCGTCGTTCTCCGGGAAGAACCAGTTCAGCTTGCACGAGTCCAGGGTCAGGTTCTCTGCCGTGACGGGGATGCCGACGGGTCCGGGCACGTCTGGGTGGGGGGGCAGAACGGCGTTATACTTCAGTTTAAATTATAAAAAGTTGAAAATAACAAAAAAAAAGAGAGAAGTATTTTACCCAGAACTTCCACGGTGATGTTCTTGGTGACCTCGCCGCCGGCGTTCTTGGCGGTGAGGGTGTAGACGCCGAGGTGCTTCCTGGCGCACGGCTTGATGACCATGGACGAGCTGATGGCCGTCGTCTCCACTTTAGCATCGGGAGGCAGCGCCGCGCCGTCCCGGCTCCACGTCACCTCCGGCGCCGGCTGGCCCGACACATAGGCGATGATCCGGATCACGCCGCCGGCGTGCACCACCATGCGCTCCTTCACCGAGGCGTCCAGGTCCAGCTCCGGAGCAACTTTG
>NW_022605605.1:194013-202980 GCF_008692095.1 Etheostoma spectabile | reverse complement strand
GAGATAGAAAGGGTCAAAAGTGTTGAAAAAAGGGACAAAAACGCAAGAAAAAATGCAAAACATTGATAAAAAAGCGTCAAAAGTAAGGAGAATGAAGGAGAAAACTACAGACACAAAGAGACACCTGCACATTGCTACCAGTACTACCAGTACTACCAGTACTACCAGTATTACCAGTACTACCAGTAAAGAGTAATACCAGTAATAAGAGTACTAAGAGTACTAAGAGTACTAAGAGACGTGGACTCACTGCTCCTGTCGTTGACCTCCAGCACCTCGGGGACCTCCCCCGGCTCCCCGTTGCCGGCGGCGTTAAACGCCGTCACCCTGAACTTGTATTTGCCGCCGGTCTTCAGGCCGGCGATCACCAGGCGGGTGCCGCGGATTTCCGTCTCCTTGGCCTGAAAAACACAGACACACCTCGTTGGTTAAGAGGCTCTTTTTATTAACAACTTTACAAAACACACAATGTTGTTGTTTTTGTTCTTGTATTTTATCCTATTTCTGTTTATGTCTTTATTATTCTGCTTTCTTATTATTATTCCGTACGTTTTTTGTCTATCTCTAACTTCTGCATACTTTCAGCTATTTAAACCGTTCAACTTTTACCATCTTCAGCTCTTTCAGCAGATGATGGGACTTCTACTATGTTTCTGCTATTTATACTTTTTCAAATATTAGGCTTTTAAACATTTTATTTTAACATTAAAGTCAATGAGAGCACGCTTCAAATCCTTCAAATCTTCTTCTGTGATGTGACGGGACGTTGCCGTCGTCTTCTTCCAGCTGACGGAGGCGTGGGGACGCCCCTGAGGTGGCGCTCAGCGTGATGTCGAGCCCAGCATGGCCAGTGGGCTCGCGCCTGTTGGCGTCCAGCAGTCTCAGGGCGCTCTTCTGTGAGGAGACGGGTCATTTCACTGGTAACGAGGGTCATATGTACCAGGACAATACATCACACACACACACACACACCACACCACACACACACAACACACCACACACAGACAACAGACAGACACGACACAGCCAGACAGACCAGAGCACCCGTACCCGTCTGTCTTGGACTTTGCTGGTCTGTTTGACATATGACGGGTCAGATTTGCCGGCGGCGTACGGTGAAGATCCTGAAGTTGTACTCCTGTCCTCGGCCAATCCCGTGACCACGTGTGCAGGTCGGGGACCTGCTCCGCGTCTCATTGGCCGGCGTCCACTCCAGTCGCCGGGCCTCTGGTACTTCCACCAGGTAGCCGAAGATACGGCCTTCTCCGCGTGGCGGGGCAACTTTCCACCTCAGGCTCACGCTGTCTTTGGTCTTATCGTAGGCCTCGGGGGTCACTGGGGGGCTCGGGGGCACTGGGTTGGCGGGGGGGGGGGGGTGGGGGGGGGGGATTACAATTAATATTACAGACTATTATCTTTCAGTCATCAATCACACACTCTGTCTAATATATACATATATATAGTGCATGTGTGTGTGCTGTGTTGTGCATGTTTAGTGTGTATGTTTGTGGTTTGTATTGTGTGTGTTGGGTGTGTGGTGTTGTGTCAAATGTGTTACTATGCTGATTTCCTCGCAGAGGATCTAGATATTTTTTTTCAATGTTTTCTATACATATATATATTATAGTATAATATCCCATATATACTGTATATATGATGTAATGACTGACCGATGGGGTCCTTGGCGAGGATGGGTTGGAGGGTTTCGCTGGGGTCCGGTCCCGAGCTCGTTCTCGGCCATGACCCTGAACATCGTACCGCAGCCCTCCACCAGGTCCTGGATCCGGTACTGGTGTGCGGGTACAGCGGGTCCCTGGTGGCCGGCCAGCGCTTGGCCTTGGGCTCCTTCTTCTCCAGGATGTATTTGGTGATGGGCTTCCCTCCGTCGCTGGGCCGGGGTCCACAGGAACCAGGGCGTTGTGCGTACACCTCGCGGACCGTCGGGCATCTCGGGGCCTCGGGCCCCTGGGGGGGGGGGGCGACCAAACTGGTTAGCCCCCATCGCTCAGGCTAACGCTTCAACGCTCGAGGACATTTAAACATGGACAGATCTACACTCAGACTCTCTTATTAGGATTGCTCCCGATAGGAATCACAGTATAAAGATGATAATATAAATTGTGTGGTGTTCATTATGCCGAACAATCTTGTAGACATTATGACCTCCTTGTATGTATATCCATACATAAAACATATATATAATATATATTATATATATATGTAATATAATATATGTAATTAATTACATATGGGCGCCCCTCTACCAGCTGAGCTACCTGGGCCCCAACTTGTTTGTTTTAATTGTAATAATAAAATTTGTTTCCAATACTTCCTGTAGAGACCCAGCTGAATGTCCGTCCTACGTTCACATGCCCGTTATGTCTCCAGCGTTTCCAGCATCAGCGATATCCTGAAAGACAGCTGAAGACAGGAGACGCTCTGAGATGTCTTTGGCCTTCATCTCTTCCCGACTCCAGCGGGTCGCTGATGCCGTACATTTCTCAGCGCAATCCTCATGATTACTCCTTCCCCCTCGGTGAGCTTCGTGATCTGGGACAGAGACAACGTCATCTCACCCCACTGAACATCGTCTGGGAGCAACGTCCTACCCCCACTGGGAACCAGTCTGGGGACAACGTCAGCTAACCCCCCCCTGGAACACCAGTCTGGGATACAACGTCACTACCCCCCCACTGGGAACCCGGTCTGGAGACAACTCAGCTAACCCCCCCACTGGGAACACCGGTCTGCTAAAGACACCCAGGATACTAGAATCCCTTTAAACTGGGTCCCTAACCTCCCCGGGTGTCTCCTTTAAAAATGTCTCATCTGAAAATCTGAGATTCTTTTTTAACCAAAATTTACCATAAAATAGACGCTCAGAATCCTTCTCCTACTATTATCTTATTATCTATTACTTCTTATGATTCTCTACTATTATCTAATTACTGTCTATGATTCTCCTTATATTATCCTTATTACTTTATGTCTTATGATTCCTACTATCTTATTAATCTTCTATAATTCTATTATTATCTTATTATTATCTTATTACTATCTTCTATTTCTTACTATTATTTTATCTTATTACGTCTTTATGTTATCTTTCTTATCTTATGATTATCTTATTATCTCTTATTATTATCTATTACTATCTTATATTCTCTTCACTATTAATCTTATTACTGTCTATATTCTCTACTATATCTTACTATTATCTTATTACTATCTTCTTATTTTATCTTATTATTTTTACTCTCTTATTCTGTATCTTATCTATTATTCTTTTACTATTTATTACTATTTCTTACTATTATGCTTATTATCTCTTATTATTATCTTATTACTATCTTAGATTCTCTTATTATTATCTTATCTATCGTTTATTCTTTTAACTATTATCTTACTATTTTTATTACTATCTTATTATATTCTCTTATTATTATCTTATTATTCTCTTATTATTATCTTATTACTATCTTATGATTCGTACTTATCTATTATCTTATTACTTTTATATTCTCCTTATTGTTATCTTATTATTATCTTAGTTATTTCTATTTTATCTTATTACTATCTTATGGATTCTCTTATTTATTATACTTATTATTACTTATTATTTTCTATGTTATTACTAGCTTATTGTTATCTTACTACACTTATATTATCTCTATTATATCTATTTATGCGATCTTATGATTTTTATTATTCTCTATTATTTATCTTATTATTCTCTATTACTATCTTATTATTGTTTACTTATTACTATCTTATTTTATCTATTCTTATTTATTATTCTTTATTTTTAATCTTTACTATCTTATGATTCATTACTATTATCTTATTATTCTTTATTTATTCTATTACTAATCTTATTGATTCTCCTACTATTATCTTATACTTATCTATTTCTTATTTACTAATCCTATTATTATACTTTTGATTTATTATCTTACTCTTATATCTATATTCTTTATTATATCTATACCTTATGATTCTCTTATTTCTCTTACATCTATTTACTTATACTATGATCTCTACTATCTATACTATGATATTTATGACTATCTTATTACATTAAAAGGTTTTAAGAGATATTTAGTGAGCTGCACACAGAATAAGTCATCTACATTATTTCATATTTATTTTTTATTTATTTATTTGATAGGACTATTCTTTTTTCTTTCAGGTTTTTAACCGATTATTTTATTTTTATTTTTAACTTTATTTATTCCATAGTTATTTGTACCTTGAGGCCTAATGAGCTAGTCCATGACCCAGAGAAGTGAATTTGTGTCTCGGGCCAGCCGAGTGTCCCTGGATGGAGATCAACAACTATGGTCCCCATAGCCTAGCGGCCGGCCGGGACACGCTCGGGCCCAGACCCCCCTTGCAGACGGTCTTGGTGGTGGCGGACTTCACCATGGTCCAGTGTCCCTGTTTGGTGTCCCTCTTCTCGTGATGTAGTTGGGACGGCTATTGCCGCCGCTGTCCCAGCGAGGTTTCCACAGATCACATGAACTCCCGGTGCACCTCCTCAAAGACCACGGGGGCCACAGCGCGGGCGTGCGGTCTGCAGGGGAGACAGGACCGTTTGGACATAATGGGACAGTTACGGACATTTGAGACATTATGGATGCTTTCGGATTTTTCTTGCCATATGAGGTTCTGCCGTTTCACGTGTTCCAAATGGAAAAAACTAACTATACAATCACATCATCATCCCTTGTCAGTGGCTAATGTCCTGCCCCTTTGTGTTCCATTGTCGATTGGTCTTGTCCTGCCCCTGTTTGTTTCCCATGTTCAGTTGGTCTAGTGCCGCCTGTTGTCCTTGTCTGTCTGGTCCTGCCCTGTGTTCCATTCAGTGTGTCTAGTATCCTGCCCCCGTTTGTTCCATTGTCAGTGGTCTAGTGTCCTGCCCCCTGTTGGTTCCCATTGTCATGGTCTAGTATCCTGCCCCCTTTGTGTTCCCATTCAGTGGTCTAGTGTCCCCTGCCCCTTTTATGTTTCCCATTTTCCTTGGTTCTAGTATCTTGCCCCGTTGTGTTCCCATTGTCAGTGGTCTAGTATCCTGCCCCTGTTGTGTTCCCATTGTCAGTGGTCTAGTGTCCTGCCCCTGTTGTGTTCCCTTTTCCGTGGTCTAGTGTCTGCCCCTGTTATGTTCCCATTGTCAGTGGCTAGTATCTTCCCCTGTTATGTTCCCATTGTCAGTGGTCATATTCTTGCCCCTGTTATTGTTCCCATTTCAGTGGTTTAGCATCCTGCCCCTGTTTTGTTTCCCATTGTCCAGTGGTCTAGTGTCCTGCCCTGTTATGTTCCCTTGTCAGTGGTTAGCATCCTGCCCTTGTTGTGTTCCCATGTCAGGGTCTAGTGTCCTGCCCCTGTTGTGGTTCCCATTGTCAAGGTCTAGTGTCCTGCCCCTGTGATGTTCCCATTGTCAGAGGTCTAGTGTCCTGCCCCTGGTATGTTCCCATTGTCAGAGGTCTAGCATCCTGCCCCTGTTGTGTTCCCATTGTCAGAGGTCCTAGCTCCTGCCCCTGTTTGTTCTTCCATTTGTCCATTGGTCTAGCATCCTGCCCCTCTGTTGTGTTCCCATTGTCATGTCTAGCATCCTGCCCCTTTGGTTTGTTTCCCATTGTCAGTGGTCTAGCATCCTGCCCCTTTTGTTTCCCCTTGTTGTCTGATCCTGCCCGTGTGTCATTGTCAGTGGCTAGCATCCTGCCCCTGTGTGTTCCCGATTGCAGTGGTCTAATCCTGCCCCTGTTATGTTCCCTTGTAATGATGTAACGCCCCCCCCCCCCCCCGTTGTGGTGCAGTGTGTAACGTCCCCCCCCCTTCGTTGTGTCCCCCCCGTACCGACTACCGGTTGTTTCAGACGCCCTTCCTGGACCGTGCTGTCTCCACCAGCACGACGTAGCGGCCGCTGTGGTGCCGCTGCGCCTTCATCAGCCCCAGCTACATGCTTCCACGTTTCTTGAACATCACGTGCTTGCGCAGCCTTCAGCTCCTCGTCGCATGGTACCACACGATGGAGGGGGGGGCTTGCCGTGTGTAGCGCCGCGGGCAGCAGGCGCTCCTCGCCCACCACGGATGATGATCTTATCGCGCAGTCCAGTTCGATGGTTGGCTCTCTGTGGGGGGGGGGAAACAATGGGTTAGAGTCAAGAATGCAGTCTAATATATCCCATTAATCGTTTCTTTATCTATCCCCCTGTATTTAAACATAGGGGTTAATACTTATGCCCCCTGCAGGGGGGTGTATACTTAGCCCCCCTGTATTTTAACATGGGGGTGTATACTTATGTCCCTGTGATTTTAACATAGGGGGTGTATATTATGCCCGTATTTACATCGGGGTTTACTTATGTCCCTGTATTTTAACATAGGGGGTGTATACTTATGCCCCTGTATTTTAACTAGGGTGTGTATACTTATGCCCCTGTATTTACATAGGGGGGGGTATACTTTGCCCCGTATTTTAACATAGGGGGGTGTTACTTATGCCCCTGTATTTTTAATAGGGTTTTATACTTATCCGGTATTTTAACATAGGGGGTGTATACTTATGCCCCTGTATTTTAACATAGGGGGGTGTATACTTATGCCCCTGTATTTTACATAGGGGGTGATACTTATGCCCCTGTATTTTAACATGGGGGGGGTATTACTTATACCCCTGTATTTTAACATAGGGGGGTGTATAACTTATGCCCCTGTATTTTAACATTCGGTAACTGAAGACAGACAGACTTTCCACCCACGTCCGTCCTGCAGGTGATTGGCTTGGTGCAGAAGGACGGCTTGGCTGGGTCCGACCTCGTTGACGGGCGAGGACCCTGAACTCGTAGGTGTCCCCCTCCCGCAGCCCGTCCACCGTGTACTTCCTCTCCATCAGCGTCTCCTTGGTGACGCGGGTTGTACTTGTCCTTGCGATCATGCGGGCCTCCAGGATGTACATGGATTCTCCGAGCCGCCGTCGAACTTGGGCGCCTTCCAGGTGACGCCGATCATGTCCTTGTTTACCTTGGTAACCTCTATTCCGGCTGGTCCGGCCACACCTTGGGGACAGACACACTTCTTTATATCTGAAGGATGGGGACAGCGTCAAAGTACATAGGTTTATTCCATCCCTCCTATCCATCCCTCCTCTCTTCTCTCTCCATCCCCTCCATCCTCTTCTCTCCTCTCTCCATCCCTCCATCCATCCCTCTCTCTCTCCATCCATCCATCCCTCTCTCTCTCCCCTCCCTCCATCCACCTCTCTCCTCCATCCATCTTTCTCTCCCTCTCTCTCCCATCCTCCATCCATCTTTCTCTCTCTCCTCCATCCCTCCATCCCCTCCCTCTCTCTCTCTCCATCATCCAGTCCCTCTCTCTCTCTCTCCATCCCTCCATCCATCCCTCTTCTCTCCATCCTCTTCTCTCTCTCTCTCTCTCCATCCCCCCTCTCTCTCTCCATCCCCTCCATCCATCCCTCCATCCCTCCTCTCTCCATCCCTCCATCCATCTTTCTCTCTCTCTCTCTCTCCTCCCTCCCTCCCTCTCTTTCCCTGAACCCACTCATTGGCTCCTTGACATGATCTCGGCGCGTGGAGATAAGGGTCCGACCCCGATGGCGTTCTCCCGCCGCCACCCTGAAGAAGTAGGCCTTGCCGGGGGTGAGTCTGGCCACGGCGTTTCGGTCTCGGCGCGTGAAGGACAGTGAGGTCCAGGCCTTCCGCTCCGCCTCGCGCTTCTCGATCACGTAGTTACTGATGGGGGACCGCCGTCGTTCTCCGGGAAGAACCAGTTCACTTGCACGAGTCAGGGTCAGGTTCTCTGCCGTGACGGGGATGCCGACGGTCCGGGCACGTCTGGTGGGGGGCAGAACGCGTTATATTGTTCATTTATATAAAAGTTGAAATAACAAAAAAGAAAGAAGTATTTTACCCAGAACTTCCCAGTGATGTTCTTGGTGACCTCGCCGCCGGCGTTCTTGGCGGTGAGGGTGTAGACCCGAGGTGCTTCCTGGCGCCCGGCTTGATGACCATGGACGAGCTGATGGCCGTCGTCTCCACTTTAGCCGGGAGGCAGCGCCGCGCCGTCCCGGCTCCACGTCACCCTCCGGCGCGGCTGGCCCGACACATAGGCGTGATCCGATCACCCGCCGGCTTGCCCACCATCCGCTCTCTCACCGAGGCGTCCAGTCCAGCTCCGGCAAACTTTGGGGGGGGGGGAGATAGAAAGGGTCAAAGTGTTAAAAAGGGACAAAAACGCAAGAAAAAATGCAAACATTGAAAAAAAAGCTTCAAAAGTAAGAGAGAATGAAGGAGAAAACTACGACACAAAGAACCCCTGCACATTGCTACCGTACTACCAACTACCATTACTACCAGTATTACCATTACTACCAGTAAGAGTAATACCAGTAATAAGAGTACTAAGAGTACTAAGAGTACTAAGAACGTGGACTCACTGCTCCTTCTTGACCTCCACACCTCGGGGACCTCCCGCCGCTCCCCGTTGCCGGCGGCGTTAAACGCCGTCACCCTGAACTTGTATTTGCCGCCGGTCTTCAGGCCGGCGATCACCAGGCGTGCCGCGGATTTCCGTCTCCTTGGCCTGAAAAACACAGACAACCTCGTTGGTTAAGAGTCTCTTTTATTAAAACTTTACAAACACACAATGTTGTTTGTTTTTGTTCTTGTATTTTATCCTATTTCTGTTTATGTCTTTATTATTCTGCTTTCTTATTATTATTCCGTACGTTTTTTGTCTATCTCTAACTTCTGCATACTTTCAGCTATTTAAAACCTTCACTTTTACCATCTTCAGCTCTTCAGCAGAGGATGGGACTCTTACTATGTTTCTGCTATTTTATACTTTTTCAAATATTAGGCTTTTAAAACATTTATTTTAACATTAAAGTCAATGAAGCACGCTTCAAATCCTTCAATCTTCTTCTGATCCAAATGTTCAGCTCCTTCA
>NW_022605605.1:192925-193988 GCF_008692095.1 Etheostoma spectabile | reverse complement strand
CTTCTGATCCCAAAATGTTCAGCTCCTTAATAGTTTAACTTCAGACGTGGTTCAAGCTTTAAAATCTTCACAAACTATTCAGCTATCCGGCTTTATCTTTTCAGATTGTATATTTTACAGTTGTTGTGAAAAAGCAGTTTAGGTAGTGTCATTTTATGATTTTTTCTGCATTTCTATGAGTGTGTATTGCATGAAGTAGAGTGTGGAGTGATGTCACTGTGGGAGACCAGGGTTCGATTCCCAGCAGTACTCAACCATGTCTACCCTATGAAGACAGTTAACCCTACGACGACCCATGGATATGACAGGGGCTTGATCCCTGCTGTGTACATCAATCCTGACAAAGGTATAACCCCACTACGATTTATTTATTTTTACAACTTAAGCTTCTTTTTACTGATTTAAGCTATTCAACCAGGTTAGCTTTAGCATTTCAGCTATTCAGCATTTTCAAATATTCTCACACTTCATCATCTTCTTACTGATTTAAGCTATTTCTCCATTTAGCTTTAGCATTTCAAGTTTTTTTTAATTCTTCCACCTTTTTTACATTATTGTTGTCATTAAACTTAATTAAAGCCATTCCTACTTTTTCAACTATGTTTTACTTCTTAGCTTCTTCTTACTGATTTAAGCTATTCAACCAGGTTAGCTTTAAAAAATAGTTTAACTTACAGACGTGGTTCAAGCTTTAAAATCTTCACAAACTATTCAGCTATCCGGCTTTATCTTTTCAGATTGATATATTTTACAGTTGTTGTGAAAAAGCAGTTTAGGTATAGTGTACATTTTATGATTTTTCTGCATTTCTAATGAGTGTGTATTGCATGAAGTAGAGTGTGGAGTGATGTCACTGTGGGAGACCAGGGTTCGATTCCCACAGCAGTAACTCAACCAATGTCTACCCTATGAAGACAGTTAACCCCTACGACGACCCAGTGGATATGGACAGGGGCTTGATCCCTGCTGTAGTACATCAATCCTGACAAAGGTATTTAACCCCACTACGATTTATTTATTTTTACAACTTAAGCTTCTTTTTACTGATTTAAGCTATTCAACC
>NW_022605605.1:192842-192915 GCF_008692095.1 Etheostoma spectabile | reverse complement strand
TTTAGCATTTCAGCTATTCAGCATTTTCAAATATTCTCACTACTTCATCATCTTCTTACTGATTTAAGCTATT
>NW_022605605.1:190320-192832 GCF_008692095.1 Etheostoma spectabile | reverse complement strand
AGCTTTAGCATTTCAAGTTTTTTTTTAATTCTTCCACCTTTTTTACATTATTGTTGTCATTAAACTTAATTAAAGCCATTCCTACTTTTTCAACTATGTTTTACTTCTTAAGCTTCTTCTTACTGATTTAAGCTATTCAACCAGGTTAGCTTTAGCATTTCACCTATTCAGCATTTTCAAATATTCTCACTACTTCAACATCTTCTACGATGTAAAGATTCTCCAGTTTAGTTAGATTCAGTTTTGCTACACTTTTACTGAGTAAGCTAGTTTTAAGGATAGGTTTAGCTTTGAGCAATCAGCTATTCAGCATTCCCACGCATTTTCTGCAGGAAATGCATTTCCTAGTTATAATTATTATTATTATTATTATCATTATTATTTCATGTATATTGCATCTCTAATATTAGGTATAATTCTATATGAATGAGGGTTATCGACCATGGATTCTAAAATGTAGTGTAAAACTAGTAAGGTGGTGGTAGTGAAAACTAAAAGAAAAAGTCTGAAAAAGGGATGAAAATGTCAAATTCTTGTCCCTGTTTGACCTGGGAGGACAACAATAATTAATAATCTACTCACATACACACCTGGACACTCTAACTGGCCTTAACTGATATTTATGCTATAGGTCTTTTAACAGCTAACAGTGTGTTGTTCTTGTTATTGTGTATTATTTTGATCCTGTATTATATATTCCTCTCTACAGTCTATGTGTGTGATCCAATCCCCAGATGGAGTCTGATTGGCTGTCACCTTGACCCAGGCCTCGGTGCCCTCCTCCTTGTACTCCACCCAGTAGCCGATAATCTTGGAGCCGCCGTCCTTCAGAGGCGGGATCCACTCCAGGTCCACCGAGGTCCTCGTCCAATCAGAGACCTTCGGGGTGGGAGGAGAGGGCGGGGCTACAGGAGCAGACAGACAGGCGGTTAACACAATCAAAACAGAAGCATCTCAGTCCCAAAGCCCCCCCGGTTGGTTCTGGTCCGGTTCTTACAGATGGGGTCCCTGGCGAAGATGGGATCTGTGGGTTTGCTGACGGGCCCGGGTCCGGCGGCATTGATGGCGGTGACTCTGAACAGGTACTGCGACCCCTCGATGAGCCCGCTGACTACGAACTGCTCCCCCATGCCCGAGGGGCGCAGCGGGTCTCGGCTGACGCGGGCCCAGCGCTTGCCGGTGGTCTCCTTCCTCTCCAGCCAGTAGCCGGTGATCGGCGTGCCGCCGTCGTCCTCCGGCTCCTCCCAGCTCACCGTCATGGAGTCCAGCGTCACGCCGCCGACCGTCGGCTTCTCACACTGGCCCGGGATCGCTGCACGGGGGGGGGGGGACAAGGTCAGGGGGGTTAGTTTTACCCTTCCTGGTGTCCTCGGGGCAAACTGGACCACTTTAAAAAATGTCTCTATCTGAAATATGAGTTTCTTTTTAACCAAATTACCATAAAATGGATTCCTTCCAACGCTCGTTTATTCCTCTGATCTTATCTATTAGTCACAATAATTCATAATTTCTGCTTTTTAACACAGATATTAGATATATAAGCTGTATAAATGAGGGTTATTGACCATGAATTACAAAAAGTAGACAAACTAGTGGTATTGGTCAATTTTGTAGCATTTGGAGAGAAAAATAGTTTTAAAAAATTGTAAAAAAGAGAAAAATGTCAAATAAAGTGACAAAAATGTGAAAAGGTGTTGGAAACAATCACAAAAATGTAAAAAAAAAAAAAAGACAACTCAAAAAAAAAAAGCATTAACCTCCTGTTGTCCTCCTTTAATAAATATCTACATCTGAAATCTGAGTTTCTTTTAAACCAAATCACCATAAAATAGATTCCTTCCAACGCTCTTTCATTCCTCTGATCTCAACTATTAGTCAGAATAACTCATAATTTATGCTTTTTACCTCAGATATTAGGAATAATTCTATATAAATGAGGGTTATTGACTATGAATTCCAAAAATTGGTATAAAACTAGTGGTATTGGTCATTTTATAGGAGAAAAAATAGGAAAAAAAATGACTTTAAAAAATTGTAAAAAAAAGATAATATGTCAATAGAAATGACAAAAATGTGAAAAGATGTCAGAAATAGTCACAAAAAATGTTTTTTAACTCTAATATTAGGTATAATTCTATATAAATGAGGGTTATTGACCATGAAAAAGTCTAAAACTAGTAAGGTGGTGGTGGTGGAAACTTAAAAAAAGTCTGAAAAAGGGACGAAAATGTCCAATGTTTTGTCCCTTTTTGACCCTGGAGGACAACACCAGGGTTAAATAGATATAGCTAAGATAAGATATAGTTATAGTAATAAAATAAAAATAATTATAATTAATAATAACATGTTACAAGCTCAGGGACATGTGTTAAGATAAGGTATAGTTCTAGTAATAAAATAATAATAATTATTAATAATAAGATGGGACATGTGTTAAGATAAGATATAGTTATAAAATAATAATAATAATTAATAATAACATGTTATAAGCTCAGGGACATGTGTTAAGATA
>NW_022605605.1:189874-190249 GCF_008692095.1 Etheostoma spectabile | reverse complement strand
TGTGTTAAGATAAGATATAGTTAAGTTATAATAATAATAATTATTAATAATAACCTGGGCCATGCGGGACTTACTGTACAGGTTCCTGGCGACCTCGGGCTCGCTGTCCAGCGGGTCCCCGACCCCGTACTTGTTCTGGGCCATGATGCGGAAGACGTACTCGTGTCCCGGCATCAGGTTCTCCACCGTCCACAGGCGCTCCTTGGGCTCCGTGGTGACGGGGACCCAGGTCTTCCTGCTCGCCACGCACTTCCAGATCACGTAGTTGGTGATGCTGGAGCCGCCGTCGTCGGCCGGCGGCAGCCACGACAACGTGATCTGCTCCGCGCCGATCGCCTCGAACTTAATGGGACCCGAGGGAGCCCCGGGGCGACC
>NW_022605605.1:182456-189864 GCF_008692095.1 Etheostoma spectabile | reverse complement strand
GGGGAGAAATCATCCAGGGTCAAATGACAGAAATCATCCAGGGTTTTCATGATTTGTTATGGTTTTTACAACTTTCTTTTAGCGTTTTGTTTTGAGATAAATCTCATGGATCTCGCTCTTAATCAACGCTCCACCTAAGGCCAATCAGCTGGTGGAGGCGGGCCCCTGCCTGCTCAACCAATCAGAATCATACACAACTTCCAAGGGCCAATCACAGTCACAACCTTGCTTTAAATCAGTTTCTCCCTTTGCTATCAGCTGTTGTTGCAGGAAAATAGTCCAACCCCTCTATACCAACTATTAGGGGGTTGTGATGGTTCTACCCCTCTATACCAACTATTAGGGGGTTGTGATGGTTCTACCCCTCTATACCAACTATTAGGGGGTTGTGATGGTTCTACCCCTCTATACCAACTATTAGGGGTTGTGATGGTTCTACCCCTCTATACCAACTATTAGGGGGTTGTGATGGTTCTACCCCTCTATACCAACTATTAGGGGGTTATGATGGTTCTTTAGATAAAAACATGATAAACGTGCGTCCTGATCTTCAGATAACCGCTGTATTCGGCGTGTTCTCCGTACCGAGCACGTTGAGCCTCATCTCCTTGGCGGCCTTGCCGAACATGTTGGAGGCAACTAGGGTGTAGACGCCCGTGTCGGGCCGCTTGCCCTGCTGGATCAGCAGCGTGCAGCTGTCGTCCGACACCAGCTTGTTGATGTGCTCATCGTACTGCACCTCCACCTGGGCGTCCGGCTTTAGGGGCGGAGCCTTGAACCAGGTGAGCGTGGGGAACGGACAGCCGCGGATCTTCGCCACGATGCTGATGTCGGCGCCCTGCTCCACCTCCAGGAACTCCTTCAGCTCGATGGACGGAGCGCCTGCAGCACGCAGGAAACACAAAAAAACATGAGAAATCATCAATCAACATGCCAGACTTTCTTCTTCCACCGACTATGCAATACTTATATATATGTATAATACTTGGTATTTAATATTTAACCATTTAATCTCATTACTATGCAGTATTTAATACTCAGGACTTTTGATACCAATACCTATAATATTTGCATAATGTTTATACAACCCCCCAACAACCCCCAACACCCCCCCCCCTTACAGGTCTGGTCCTGGGCAACAATGGGTCCCACGGTGGTTGAGGGGCGGCTGGGTCCGACCGAGTTGTGCGCCATGACCCTGAACTCGTACTCGTCTCCCTCTGTCAGGTCCTCCACCCGGTAGCTGGTGGTCTCCACGTCTCTCCGGTTACACCTGCAGGGACAGGGAGGGACAGGACGTTACAGGGAGGGACAAGGAGGGACAGGAAGTTAAAGAGAGGGACAGGGAGGGACAGGAAGGGATAGGAAGGGACAGAGAGGAAAGGTTAGGGACAGGGAGTTACAGACAGGGAGGGACAGCCAGGGACAGGAAAAGAATGAGAGGGAGGGACAGGAAGTTACAGGGAGTTGTACCTCCTCCAGGACTCCTTCTGGGCGCTGCCGGCCTCCCAGCAGAGCAGGTCTACGCTGTAGTGGGTCACGGGGGCGCCGCCGTCGTTCTTCGGCGCCTTCCAGGTCAGATGTACAGCGCCCCTCCTCACGCTCTGGATCTTCAGACGCGTGGGGGGGTCAGGGGGACCTGCACACACAGATTACATGATGCTCACATGATCATCATCATGATGGGACATTTGGAGAAAACCAATGAATCGTCTTGTTTTTAAACAAGGTGACTGTTAGGGACTGCACATGAAAAATAGCCTTCTGGATAACTGGCGTATTGACAGAAATGCCCATTAACATGCACCGTCCCTGTGTTAAATAGATGAATAAAACAGGTGGTGTTAGACCAGGATGGGGGGCAGACGTACGGATTGGATCCCTGGCCTTGGTTCCCTCGGCGGTCTCTGCGTACGGGCTGAAGCCGAAGCGGTTCTCGGCCCGGATGCGGAACAGGTACTCCTGACCGTTGATCAGGTCCGAGACCACAAGAGACTGGGCGGTGCAGGCGGGGTTCACCTGCAGGAGCAAGACAGCAGCACATCAGGTGATCAGACACATAGGCCCCGCCCACTCTCATAAAATAGACCACGCCCATTATCCTGATATAGGACCACCCATTCTCTTGATATACTGTAGGCCCACCCATTCTCCTGACATAGGCCCCACCCATTCTCCTACTATAGGCCCACCCATTCTCCCGCTATAGGCCCCGCCCACTCGCCTGATATAGGCCCCGCCCACTATCTTGCTATAGACCCCGCCCCTTCCTGGTGCGTACCTTGGTCCAGGCTTTGCCGGTCACCGTCTTCTCCTCAATGAAGTAGCTCTTGACTCTCTCTCCTCCGTCGCTCTCTGGAGGTTTCCAGGTGAGTCGGCAGGTTCCTCTCGTCACGTCACTCACCGTGAAGTCTCTGGGCGGCCCGGGCAGGTCTGCACACACACACACACACACACACACACACACACACACACAAACGTTACATATTGTATTGCTAAGGCTCGCCTAGCTAAACCCACCAGACTCCATGTAAATAAACAGTAATTTTAACATCGTAACACACCTTTCATTCAAAGTCGACAGAAACCAAAAATAAATATGAAAAGCTGTTTTTGGTCTTCTCTACACTTTCTCAACCATCACAATTCTAGTTTGTGTTGAAATAAACACATCACTTTACTGATTTAGATGTGAAAACATGTTGGCTCTGTACAGTCTAAAAGGACTGTTTTTTACATGGAGTCTGGTTGGTTTAGCGATAGCTACGTCATAGCTGTTTCTGGGAACCAGAAAGGTCTTAAATAGGTTTTGAAAGGTTATATCTCTGAAGGGTTAAGACACTTTTATTGGTTTTTATTAAGATTTATTGCTATTCAGATGTGGCCCAGGTAGTAGGCACACTGTTAAATGTTCTAGTTGTTATTATTGTAGTATATAGAACATCTAATATCTCTAATATTGTGAATGAAGCCCGGCGTACCGAGGACGTTGACCCGGACTTTGACCACTTTGTGCCCGGCGGCGTTCTCCACGTTGAGGATGAAGCGGCCGCTGTGGTTCATTTTGCACTCGGGGATGACGACGGTGGACGTAGTTGCCGTGGAGACAACCTGGGGGGGGGGACAGATCAGAAAACCGTGTTAAGTTGTCTTTCACACTTCTCCACACAGCTCAGAAAAACTGAGGGACAACAAATATTGAGATATTTGATGATAGTGTGAGTGTGTGTGTGTGTGTGTGTGTGTGTGTGTGTTGTGTGTGTGTGTGTTGTGATTAAAGGGCGCGCGACCGGTAGACGGGCAGGGTGGCAGCTCGTTCTTCTTCTCTGTCTCGGCGGTACCGTCGAAGGTCCAAGTCACTTTGGGGGGGGGGCGTCCGGTGATGGAGGCCAAGATCCTGATGCTGGTTCCTGCTCTGCAGTTCATGAGGTCTTGGGCCCCCACGTCCAGACTCACCGTTGGCTCGACTACACACACACAGAGAGAGAGACACACACACACAACCACACACACACACACACACACACAACAATGACAAAGTATTTCAACCTAAGCTCTAGTTTTCTTTAAAGGTTTCAGGTAAACTGTTGTGTGTGTGTGTGTGTGTGTGTGTGTGTGTGTGTGTGGTGTGTGTGTGTCTGTGTGTGTGTCTATGTGTGTCTGTGTGTGTGTATGTGTGTGTCTCTGTGTTGTTGTGTGTCTGTGTGTGTGTGTGTGTGTGTGTGTGTCTGTGTCTGTGTGTCTGTGTTGTGTGTTGTGTGTGTGGTGTTGTGTGTGTGTGCTGTGTCTGTGTGTCTGGTGTTGTGTTGTGTGTTGTGTTCTGTGTCTCTGTGTGTGTGTGTGTCTCTGTGTGTGGTGTGTCTGTGTGGTGTGTGTGTGTGTGTGTGTTGTGTGTGTGGTGTGTCTGTGTCTGTGTGTCTGTGTCTGTGTGTGTGTGTCGTGTGTTCTGTGTCTTGTTGTGTGAGTCTCTGTGTGTGTGTTGTGTGGAGTCTCCTGTGTGAGTCTTGTGTGTGAGTCTCTTGTGGGGCTTGTGTGAGTCTGTGCTGGTTGTGTCAGTCTTGTGTGTGTCTCTGTGTGTGTCTCTGTGTGTGATCTGGTGGGCGTCTCTGTGTGTGTGTCTTGTGTGTGTCTCTGTGTGAGGACTCTGTGGTTCTGTGTGTCTCTGTTGTGTCTTGTTGTGGTGGTGTGTGTGTCTGTGTGTGTCTGTGTGTGTCTGTGTGTGTCTGTGTGTGTCTTACCCAGGATGTCCTCCACCAGGATGTCCCCGGTCTTGGCGGGCTCCGAGCTGCCGGCTGAGTTGACGGCGTAGATCCTGAACCTGCACTTCTTGCCCTCCTTCAGGTTGGGGACGGTGACCTCGGTGGACGGGTGCAGCTTGTCGGGGGGGTTCACCCTCCTCCAATCAGAAGAGCCCTCCTCGTGCACCTCGATGATGTAACCGATGACGGGGCTGCCACCGTTCCGGTCGGGGGGGCTCCAGCCCAAGGTGATGCTGCTCTTCGTCTTGTCTTTAACCGTGGGGTGGCCGGGGGGGCTGGGGGGCTCTGGCGGGGGGGGGGAGTAGTCACGGTTACATCTCTGACCAATGACATCACTACTGATTATTGGACACTTTGTACAACAATAGCAACTAGGAAATGCATTTCCTGCAGAAAATGCGTGGGAATGCTGAATAGCTGAATTGCTAAAGCTAACCTGGTTGAATGGCTAAAATCAGTAAGAAGATGTTTAAGTAGTAAAAAAATAGGTGAAAAGGTAGGAATCCTTTCTTTCTTCTCTTTTAGACCTTTTCATCCCTTCCTCCATGTGTTTTTATCCCTTCTTTCTTCTCTTTTAGACCTTTTCATCCCTTT
Organism: Etheostoma spectabile; assembly: GCF_008692095.1. Classification (NCBI taxonomy): domain Eukaryota; kingdom Metazoa; phylum Chordata; class Actinopteri; order Perciformes; family Percidae; genus Etheostoma; species Etheostoma spectabile. The sequence continues at coordinate 185,011 of NW_022605605.1, read as the reverse complement.
CTCCCTGTGTTTTTATCCCTTCTTTCTTCCTTTTTAGACCTTTTCGTCCCTTCCTCCCTGTGTTTTTATCCCTTCTTTCTTCCCTTTTGGACGTTTTCGTCCCTTTCTCCCTGTGTTTTTATCCCTTCTTTCTTCTCTTTTAGACCTTTTCGTCCTTTTCTCCATGTGTTTTTATCCCTTCTTTCTTCTCTTTTAGACCTTTTCGTCCCTTTTCATGTGTTTTTATCTTCTTCTTTTTGGAGTTTGTCTTTCTCTGTGTTTTTATCCCTTCCTTCTTCTTTTTGGACGTTTTGTCCTTTTCCTGTGTTTTTCTTCTTCTTCTTTTGGACGTTTTCGTCCCTTTCTCCCTGTGTTTTTATCCCTTCCTTCTTCTCTTTTGGACGTTTTCGTCCCTTTCTCCCTGTGTTTTTATCCCTTCCTTCTTCTCTTTTGGACGTTTTCGTCCCTTTCTCCCTGTGTTTTTATCCCTTCCTTCTTCTCTTTTGGACGTTTTCGTCCCTTTCTCCCGTGATTCTACTTACTGCAGGGGTCGAGGGCAAAGCGGCACTCGGTGGCCTCGCACGGGGGTCCGATTCCCGCCGCGTTGCAGGCGGCGATCCTGAACTTGTACTCAGATCCCTCGACCAGCTTGAGGACGGTGTACTGCAGCCCCTTCACCGAGGGCTTGGTGACGGGGGCCCGGTTTACCCGGCCCCAGTACACGGCGCCGCGCTCCCGCTTCTCCAGCCAGTAGCCCTGGATGCTGGAGCCGCCGTTGTCCAGGGGGGGGTCCCACGTCAGCGTCATGGTGGTCGCCGTGGCGGCGATGATCTTGGGGTTGCGTGGCGGTCCCGGGAGGCCGAACGGATCCCGCAGCTGCACCTTCTCCGAGTCGCAGCCGTCGCTCACGCCGTACTTGTTCTCCGCTTTGACCCGGAACTGGTACAGCCCGTTCACGTCCAGCTTGTAGACCTGGACACACAGACGGGGGGGGGGGAGGGGGGATTTGGGTTTATTGAAAAAAGTCCCCATTATAGGCTGGAAAAAAAATCCCAGGGTGGCCTTTATGTGAAACTCCTGGTTCATTTTATTAGATTAGATAATAATTAAATAAATAATAGTTAAAAAATAATTTCTTCATCCCACAACGGGGAAATTCCCGTGTAACAGGAGCAGTTTTTCACAGTAAAAAACAAGCAAAGGCATCATAGAGAAAGTATTTTTAAGTAAAGTGAGGCGGCCGTAGTACAAAAATATTGTAAGTGAGTGACATTAAATTAAATTGAGTAATACGTTATTAAATAAAATTGCAAAAGTAAGTCACCTTAATATAGAAGTGTGGCCATGATATAAATATTAGGTAAGTACTAAAAATGTGTAAAATAAGTAAAATAAATGTGTACAGATGTACAGCATTCTGTGTATATCTATATATATATATAGATATACACAGTATACATATATGTATATGTACAGTGGGGCTTGAAAGTTTGGGCCCCCCAGAACAAGAAGAATGTGTATTAATGTGCATAAAGTATAATATGTCACAAAAAGTTAGATTTTATTTCCATCATTTACACTTTCAAAATAAAAGAAATCAACAAAATGGCGTCTGCACCTATGTACATATGAACATATATAGATATACACAATACACATATACACACACACATATACATGTACACATATATATATATATATATATGTGTATATGTATCAGGTGGTGCAGGTGTGGTAGAGCGTGACAGTGACCTGTGCTGCCCCTCCTTCCTACCCCGGGGTGGGGTGGGGGGGGGGTGGGGTATCAGTGTTGTGTCTCACCCCGTATCGGCGGTCGATCAGGTTGATGGTCAGCAGCTCGAAGTCGGACTTCTTCTTGCTGGCGTCGCGGCGCTCCATCACGTAGTTGGTGAGCTCGCTGCCCCCGTTGTCCTCCGGGGCGTCCCACGTCAGGTAGCACGAGTCCGCCTTGATGTCAGAGACCACCAGGTTCCTGGGGGGGAGGGGCCGGTCTGGAAGGGCATCATAGATTATCAGTTATACAGGAATCAGACACACACACACACACACACACACACACACACACCACACACACACACACACACACACACACACACACACACACACACACACACACACACACACACACACACACACACTCACCGAAGATCTCCACGGGGATGGCGTGCTCAGCTCTGCCGAAGCGGTTCTCGGCGACCAGCCTGTAGGTCCCTTTGTCCCGCCTGATGGTTTGTGGGATGGCGATCTTGGTCGTCAGCGTTGTGCGGTTCACCTGAACAACACAACGCACAATTAATTATCACTCTCATTAATTAAGAACATTTAAACCCCGTGTTTCCCCGTTATTGAATATTTCTTTACATAAATAATGGATGATTCCAATGTTCTCCAGGTGACTTTAATTGTTACTTTCATTGAATGTTTTGGGTGTTTTATTTAATCTTTTAGCATTTAAATTCTGTTTTTTAATGTTTTCACACCAGTATCCGGACTAGACTCTGGCGTCTCCCCATCTGAGATCCACTCAACATCCTCTGATCTCAACTATCAGTCAA
>NW_022605605.1:173590-182446 GCF_008692095.1 Etheostoma spectabile | reverse complement strand
CATTTCTGCCTTTTTAACTAAAAAATGAATGTATAATTTGATATAAATGAGATTTGTTGACCATGAATTCCAAGAATAAGAATAATAAAACCTGTTATTAAAACAGCTCAGGTTTTTTTTTTTTTAAAGCACCAATAGCTGGAAAAAGAGAGAAATAAATCAGAAAAAGCTACAAAAACATTGGAAAAGCACACAAAAAAATTAAATTTTGACCTGTATTCCAGCTTTTTCTGAAATGTTACACCAATATGCAGATGACATCATGTTAAACATGCACTAATTCTTATGCATTTCCCTAACAGAAAAAACTTCCTGTTTAATTTTGTCAAAATATTGAAATCAAAGGCTTTGGATATCTCCTGTTATCACCCCATACATCAGAAAATACGGTCTTAAACAGCCATTACAAGTCCATTTACCGTCTGTTTTTCTGAATTAAATGTTTTATTAATCAGATTCTCAACGACTTCTGGAAAAAAGCCTCTAGCTGCATGAAAATGACTTAAATTAATATTAATTTCATTTTCATGCTGTGTTTTTATACGTTTTTGTAAGCTGCTGTAATCGGCTGCTTTTGGTGAATTTTGGAGAAATCTACAGACAAAGGTCTGAAAGAAGACACGTTACAGGAGGTAAATACACTTAAAGGAATAAAATATTGAATAAAAGATGAAAATTAAATTAAAATCCTGGCTCTATTCGAAGAGCCAAGAACTCCTCACGTCCCCCAAGTTACACACTGATTCAGTATCTCTCTTATTTAAGTTAGTTATGATCATGAACTTCCATAACAGTCTGGTTTGTAGATGTTGTGTGTCCTTGTGGGTCCTGAACCCAGGATAAGGTTCTGACCTCCTGCGTCTCCATGGTCAGGGTCTCGTCCTCGGGCGCCTGGAGCTCCACGTCGTCCTTCATCCAGCGCAGCGTGGGCAGGGGGAGTCCCTTCACCTCCGAGGGGATGTCGATGGCCGAGCCCTTCTTCACGTTGATGGCGTTGTTCTTGAAGAACTTCAGGATGGTGATGACTGGAGCGACTGGAGACAAAACACATCTGTCAGCGTCTCGCCTGCTTCACTCTGAACGTTTAACATGGAGAGTCTCGCTATGAGGGTAACTTCACCCCTAATTTTACTATGTTTTTGGGTCTAAATGATTGATGGGAACAACAATCTCTGAAACTTTGAGTCCAGCAATAAGCATTTACATGTCGAGATATGCTGCTCTATACATGCTAAAAGTAGTGATTATTTACATGGAGTCCGTCTTCTCCCCAACCAGAACACATGGGGACACACAGAACCAAAGCAACATCCATCCATTCCAGCTCCAGAGGGGACCCCCCCAAATCCCTTTCCCAAGCACATCACCCAGCTCGATGGGGGGGTCACGAGGCGTTCCCAGGCCAGTGTTGGAGATATAATCTTCCACCTAGTCCGGGTCTACCCCGGGGCCTTCACCCAACTGGACCACCTAGTCCTGGGTCTTTCTGAGCCCTCAACACCCTGTGGACCACTTAGTCCTGGGTCTTCCTGAGCCTCCTCCCTCATCAGAAAAGAGCACAGGAGAAACAGCTTGAAGCCACGGTACAAAGCTGATGTCCCCCTACTTTCCAGGTGCTATATCCCAGAATCTCTCCATCCGCTCTTGCTACCGCGTGGGTTCCACGCCACGACGACACTCCCTCCCACAGAGAGGAGGGATATTCGTAAACCACGTAAGCTACAGCGGCAGCGAAGCGCAATGGAACGGGCATAGGGAGACGGGAGACTGGGGGGGGGGAGGGGCGATGCGAGGAAGAGACTCGTGGCCAGAGATAGGGGTTAGGGGTAGGTAGACCGGTTGCTGTCTCTGTCCGGCCGGGCCTGAGGCCTTACGAGGGCGTCCTGGCAACGTGGGCGGTCGCCTGGGCTCGCTGAGGGCCCGTGCCGGCCAGGTTCTCGCCAGACCCTGACGTTTGTGGCTAAGCCCTTGAGCACTGCCCTGACCCTCTTAGCCTTTGAGCACGAACCGTGTTCAAGCGGTCCAGTGCTTGCTGTTACCTCTTCCTCTCGCATCCAGTAGCCCGGATCGGGGCTGCCGTTGTCTTTGGGCTCGTGGCCACGAAGATCCGGGCGCCTGCTCCGCCGTCACGCCGGATCTACCGTCGTGACACACGGGGCGTGTTGTGGGGCATACCGGCAGGATCTGGGGGGGACGGGACAAAAAACGTCAGTGACCCAACAGTCTTTTGGAGGAAAGAACAGAGGAGAGAAGGACCCAACAGATCCAGTTGCTCTGAGATCTAGTCACCGAACCATGTCTTGGCGACCACGCGCGGCTCGGAGACGCAGGCGGTCCGCGAGCCGAACTTGTTCGTCCGGCCGTGACCCTGAAGACGTACTCTCTTGCCCTCGATGACTTGGGGACGTGCAGCTGGTCCCCTTCAGCGGACGTCACCCGTGATCCACCCCACAGCCTCGTTACGGTTGTCCTTCTTCTCTCCCAGTGTAGTTCAGGATCTCGCTGCCGCCGTCATCCAGCGGCGCTCCCACGTGCCACCACCGACGTGCTGCGGATCTCCTCAAACACCAATTCTGGGGGCACCCGTTTGTGTCTGGAGGGGGGGGAGAGGAACGGGGGGGGGGAGGGAGAGGGAGAGGGAGAAGGAAGAGGACGAGAAACGGTTACTTTGAGGAGCGTGCGAAGGTGGGTGTGTTGGTGTGTGTGTGTGTGTGTGTGTGTGTGTGGTGTGTGTGTGGTGTGTGTGTGTGTGTGTGTGCGTGCGTGGTGTCGTGTGTGTGTGCGTGCGCTGTCGTGCGTGTGTGGTGTTCTACCGAGAAACTTGACGACTGCAGGTAGCGGTGGCGACTCCGTGATGATTCTGCACCTGACGAAGTCTCCGTGGTCGGCCCGGACCCGCTCGCGGACCACCTCACGCACACTGACCCCGGATGGTCGGTCCAACCCGACCGCTCCCGCATGGGGGTCACATACTCCTCCTCCGCCGGGACCTGCAGGGACCCAAGACCGCTGTTTAGTGGCCTGGAACATTGGACAAATGTGGACAATGTCCCTAAATAAACAAAAGACCACTCACCGTGGTCTTGGTCTTTTTCTTTTCTTCTTGACGATGGGGACTTCTTCTGCTGGGCCTCCTTGGTGACTTCCTCGCCGTTCCTCAGCAGCTGATCCGGTTACGGGGACCCGGACACGTAGGCGTCGATCCGATCTCCTCGCCCTTCTTCACGCACACAGCCGCGCCTGCACGCGGTACGTGCAGCGTTCACCTTTGGCTTTCTGGACCCAGAGCATCCAAGTTATTAAAGTCACATTCTCAAGTTCTTAATTAAGATCTTTAGTATCATAAGAGGTGGTGGAGACCAAAGCAGAGCGAGCGTCTTACATATGGAGGGACTGATATTATAGTAGCAGGAGGAGGTTGGTGGAGACCAAAAGCCGAGCGAGAAGGTCTTATATATAAGGGACTGATGTTATATTAGCTGAGGAGGTGGTGGAGACCAAAGCAGACGAGAAGGTCTTATATATAAGGAACTGAATTTATATTAGCATGATGAGGTGGTGAGCCCAAAGCAGAGGGGCAGGTCTTATATCTAGAAGGACTGATATTATGTTTTTATTAATGGTAATGTTAATATTATAATGACTAAACATGTTATCCTCGGACACACAAGGACTTTGTCTCTACGATCTCCATCTGCCGTTGTCATGGTGATTCTCCAAACGGGTGCAGCCGTGACGAGCCTGCGACTGCGGGACGGCTCGTGACCCCGGCGGCGATTCTCCGCCCGGACCACTGAACTGGTACTCAGTCTCCTCCCGTCCCCCGTGACCGAAGGAGAACCCGGCACCAGCTGGGCGTGACGGCGCTGTAGCGCTCAGCCGTCCTCTTCTCATCTTCTCCACGATGTAGCCCCTGGATGGGACAGCCGCCGTCCGAGTCCCGAGCCTTCCAGCTGACACCGGATCGCCTTGGATGTCGGGTCCTGAGCCTCCACCTGGATTGGCGGGTCGGTTTCTCTGCAGGGGTCGATTCAACGCAACAGTGTAATCTCGGAGCAGGTTAAGCATAAAGACAAGACTCACCCACGGGCCAATAGGAACGTGACCCGCCCAACTGGCCAAATAACGTGGCCCCGCCCCGCCCTCGACGCCCATACAACGTGGCCCCCGCCCCGACTGGCCATAGCAACGTGGCCGCCCCCTTGCCAATAGCACGTGCCCGCCCCGACTGGCCAATAGAACGTGGCCCCGCCCCGACTGGCCAATAGCAACGTGGCCCGCCCCCATGGGCCAATAGGAACGTGACCCGCCCCGACTGGCCATAGGAACGACCCCCCCCGACTGGCCATAGAAACGTGGCCCGCCCCGACTGGCCCAATAGGAAACGTGACCCGCCCCGACTGGCCAATAGGACGTGACCCGTCCCAACTGGCCAATAGGAACTTGGCCCCCCCCCCCGAACTGGCCATAGCAAACGTGGCCCCCCCTGGCCCCGCCCCGACTGGCCAATGCACGTGGCCCGCCCCGACTGGCCAATATCAACGTGGCCCGCCCCGACTGCCAATAGCAACGTGGCCCCACCTCCCCGGCCACGACTGATCCAATGCCACGTGCCCAGCCCCAACGGCCAATGGTAACGGACCCCCCCCACTGGCCATAGAAACGTGCCCGCCCGACGGGCCAATAGGACCGTACCCGCCCCGACTGCCAATCGACGTGCCCGCACCGCAGAATAAACCAGACTCACGTTTACTCCTCTTTGATGACGGGTTGCGCGGGTCCAGGTACGGTCCGCTCCAACCGCATTCAGGTCGCTTTTATATTCTGAAGTGGTACTCGCATTTGATTTACAGGTCCTTGACGACGCAGGTGAGGCCGTCCCCCCCACAGGACGGGGCGGTAGTCTTTCTTAGCCGCCTCGCGGCCGCTCCAGCGTGTAGCTGAGACGGCCGTGCGCCGTCGTCCTCCGGTCTTCCCCCGCTGATCCTGCATGAGTTCTTGGTCCGTCGCCGGAGGTCATGTCCTGCAGGGACGGGGGTCCTGCTGGGGGGTTGGGGGGACGGAGAGGGTCAGTTTTCTGGGAAATACATCAACCTTAACCCATGTAAATGCAAACCTCCTTAAGACCACTTAAGACACTTTTCCCGAGTTCTTGTTGAGATTTTTGGACATTTTGTTGTTTTTATAAGTTTTGAAGCTGTTCCGACATTTGTTGTCATTTTTTTTTGATGTTTCATAACTTCAACTTTCCCAAAGATCTTCTCTCACTTTTTACAAAGTTCTTTGTTGATTATTTCTGCGTTTTTTGGGGCCAATTTTTGTTTTTTTCCCTAAATTTCTCCCACTTATTTCAGTGTCTTAAATCTTTATTTTTCTCTAAAATGCTATAAATCCTTTCAGGAATCAGCTGCCACCTAACTTGGATCAGCTCTAAACCAATCAGAATCGGCAACCAATTCCAGGGCCAATCACAGAGGCCAACCCTGCTTTAAATCAGTTTCTCCCTTTGCTATCAGCTGTCATTGCGACATATAGTGCATAGATATAATCTATAATCATGAAGCTATACAAATATAATTTCTGTAGACTGATTATTTTGTAGCTTTAGGGATAGAAGGGGTATAAAGGGTAGGAGTACATACGTTTTACTCTTCATACTCCTTTTTGCATGTGTAAATTACTTTTTAGTTAGATTCTAAGAGGTTTTAAGTAAGTATTTTACGTGTTATTTTTTCTATTTTATTTTAATTACATCTTCAACATAAAGATTCATCAACAATAATGGGGCTTTTTACTGTGCCGTGTGTCGAGGGGGGTGAACCTTCGATTGGACTGGTTTTTACACTAAATAACAATAATAAATAACAGAGGCGTACCGATGACTTTGAACGTTGACGGTGCCGGTGGGCTTTCCCCAGGCTTTCTCCAGCGTGAGATGGCTAGGCGCCGGCGTCGCCCGCCTCTTTGCACTTAAGCAGCTCCAGGGTGACGCTGTTTCATCTCCACGTCAGCGAGAGACGCCGTCGTCCGCCTTGCACTCGACACCGTGTCCTTCTGCCCAACCATCTTAGGTGTCGGGATCCGCCGGTAGGGAGTTAGTTGCGCTTCTCTGCCTTCAACCACACACCACGTCCGCTGCGCCTCCAGATCCATGGGAGCGCCTTGGGACGCATGAGACATGAGGCGTTAATATGTTCCGTACATATTATTCCAATATTGTTCGTGTCGTCTAACTGACTGAAATAACTCTTCTTACTTTTCCAACTCATTTACATGTGCGATATGCTGCTCTACTACACTGCTAAGTAGTGATTATTTACATGGAGTCTCTGTGGATGATTTGCTGCTCTATACACGCTAAAAGTATGTATTTATTACATAGTCTGGTGTTTACAGCTTGTTTCTACCTGATGCTGAACATCTGTCCTGTAGGGTAACATTACAGCTCTTTCTGGTCTAATACTGGAACAGTTCCAGAGATTGTTGATCCATCAGGCCCAGAGACATGGAGCCCTATTGTTAATTTCAGAGTGAATTTCCTACTCTCGTCGTCTTGGATATTGACGTCGATTGGCTTGGAGGGTTCCCCGTCTCCGACCTCGGTCACGGCTTTGACCCTGAACTGGTACTCCTGGTTCTCTGACAGGTTCTCGATGGTTCCGCAGCAGTCGGTGAACATCTTGCGGTTCGCCACCTCAAACTCGGTGCCGTCGGAGCGCATCTTCTCCACGTAGTAGCCGACGATGGGGCTGCCGCCGTCGGTGCGAGGCGGAAGCCACGCCAACGTAACGGTGGTCGGGCTCCTGTCGGTGTAGTGCAGCTTCTCCGGAGCAGACGGCGTTCCTGCAACAACACGGGAGACGTTGGGTTAACACCGGAGAACCAGAACTCACAGATCTTCTCATGTAAAACATTGATACGGACATCATTCAGCATCCAAAGCCATTGGTATTTCAGGGTGTGTGTACGTTTGGGGTCCTGTGCCAGGGTGTGTGTACCTTTGGGGTCCTGTGCCAGGGTGTGTGTACCTTTGGGGTCCTGTGCTAGGGTGTGTGTACCTTTGGGGTCCTGTGCTAGGGTGTGTGTACCTTTGGGGTCCTGTGCTAGGGTGTGTGTACCTTTGGATTCCTGTGCCAGGGTGTGTGTACCCTTGGGGTCCTGTGCTAGGGTGTGTGTACCTTTGGGGTCCTGTGCCAGGATGGGGCCGATGTCGGTGGGCGCCCCGTCTCCGAACTTGTTGCGTGCGACGACCCTGAAGTCGTACTCCTCCCCGGACAGCAGTCCCTGGACGTCACATTTGCAGGACGCGGTCTCGATGGGCTGGCGGAACAGCTTCATCTTGGCGTCCTTCCTCAGGACCTCGTAGCCGATGATGTCGCTGCCGCCATTGTCCAGCGGGTCGGACCACGACAGCGTGATGTTCTTCTTGGTCACCGCCACGGTCTTCAGGTCCACCACTGGCCCTGGGACGTCTGCGGGACAAAGACACCATGGCAGGGGACACAAAAAACTACAGTTAGGGTGTTGTCTGCAAGACATGAAGAAACGGTAGCGCTGCCTCGCTGTAGTTCTCAAGTCCAGTCTTGGACTCAAGTACGTTTTTCTATGGTCTCTGACTTTTCTCGGACTCGCTAGTATATGGACTCGGACTTGTCTCGGTCTCGGCCACTGGTCTTGCCAAATTTGGCTTTTGGTCTGGACCGAGTCCAGGTGTCTTTATCATGTTGATGATAAAATTGGAGGGAAAGTGAAACCCAAAAGTATTGTCTTGATACCGTCATGCATAAGACCTGTTCTGTCCTGGACTCGGTCTCGAACCTTTTTGGAGTCGGTCTTGTCTTGGACTCAACTAGTCCTGGTCTTGCACTTGTCAGGGACTCAACAAAGGTGGTCTTGCCTACAGCCCTGCATATATACATATACATCTACATTTATACATATAATATGTGTGTACTGACCCATGACGTCGACCCGGGTCTCGGCGGTCTTGGTGCCGCTGCTGTTGGTGCCAGAGACCTGGTAGTTCCCGTGGTCCGCCCTCACCGCCTTCTTGATGATCAGGACCGTGTTCCGTCCCTCCGTCTCCACTATCATGCGCTCCTTGTCCGTCTCCTTCTCATCTTTGGTCCATGAGACGGTGGGCGGCGGGCGGCCCGTCACCACGGCAGGGAGACGCAGCAGCTCGCCGGCCTTGATGATCACGCCGTTCCTCACCGAGGCGTCAAAGCTCACGGCCGGGGTCACTGGGACACGCAGAGACAGAGACAGTCAGTCTCAGAGACAGAGAGGCAGACGCAGAGACAGAGAGATAGACTCAGAGACAGAAAGTCAGGATCAGAGACAGAGAGATAGACTTAGTCTCAGAGAGATGGTCAGAATCAGAGACAGAGATACAGACCAGAGACAGACTCAGAGACAGACTCAGAGACAGAGAGTCAGACTCAGAGACAGAGAGACAGGCTCAGCAACAGAGAGACTGACTCGAAGACAGAGAGATAGACTCAGAGACAGAGAGACAGACTCAGAGTTGTCCCGTGATGAGCGTACCTTGCGGCTCTGAGACGGTGACTGGTTCGGTGACCCCGGGAGCCCCAAGCCCGGCATCGTTCATGGCGATGACGCGGATGTAGTAGTCGGCGCCCTCGGTCAGCCCCGTCACCGTGTACGTCAGCTCCTTACACCGGAACTCGGTGCTGCGGGTCCACGTCTTCTCCCCAACCAGAACCTGGGACACACAGAACACAAAGGTCAACATCCATCCATCCAGCTCCAGCAGGGGACCCCAAACTTCCCTTTCCCAAGCCACATCACCCAGCTCCGACTGGGGGGTCCCGAGGCGTTCCCAGGCCAGTTTGG
>NW_022605605.1:166277-173580 GCF_008692095.1 Etheostoma spectabile | reverse complement strand
TCTCCACCTAGTCCTGGGTCTTCCCCGGGGCCTCCACCCAGCTGGACCACCTAGTCCTGGGTCTTTCCTGAGGCCTCCACCCATGTGGACCACTTAGTCCTGGGTCTTCCCTGAGGCCTCCTCCCTCCATCAGACAAAAGAGCCAAGGAAAAGCTTGAAGACCACGGAGCAGCGTGATGTCCCCCCTACCTTCTCCAGGTGATATCCCAGAATCTCTCCTCCGCCGTTGTACAGCGGGGGCTTCCACGCCACGACGACTGAATCTTTCCCCGTGTCCACAATCCAGGGAGTGGGGGGGCCGGGGGGCACTGGAAGGACACAGAGATAGGGGGGTTAGGGTTAGGGTTAGACCGGGTTTCTGTCTCTGTCCTGCCGGGCCTTGAGGACTTACGGATGGCGTCCATGGCAACGGTGCGGTCGCTGGGCTCGCTGAAGGGCCCGGGCCCGGCCAGGTTCTCGGCGCAGACCCTGAAGATGTAGGTGAGTCCCTCCATGAGGCCCTGGACCTTGACCTCCAGCGCGTTGAGCAGCGCCCGGTTCACCCGGGTCCAGTGCTTGCTGTTCACCTCCTTCCTCTCGATCCAGTAGCCCAGGATCGGGCTGCCGTTGTCTTTGGGCTCGTGCCACGAGATCCGGGCGCTGCTCGCCGTCACCTCGTGCACCCGGGGCGTGTTGGGGGCATCCGGAGGATCTGGGGGGGGACGGGACAAACAGTCAGTGACCCAACAGTCTTTCTGGGAGGAAAGAACAGGAGGGAAGGGACCAACAGATCCAGTTGCTCTGAGATCTACGTACCGAACATGTTCTTGGCGACCACCGGCTCGGAGACGCAGGGCGGTCCGCAGCCGAACTTGTTCTCGGCCGTGACCCTGAAGACGTACTCCTTGCCCTCGATGAGCTTGGGGACGGGGCAGCTGGTCCCCTTCAGCGTGGACGTCACCGTGATCCAGCCCACAGCCTCGTTACGGTTGTCCTTCTTCTCCAGGATGTAGTTCAGGATCTCGCTGCCGCCGTCATCCAGCGGCGGCTCCCACGTGCACACCACCGACGTGCTGCGGATCTCCTCAAACACCAAGTTCTGGGGGGCACCCGGTTTGTCTGTAGGGGGGGAGAGGGACGGGGGGGGGAGGGAGAGGGAGAGGGAGAGGAAGAGGACGAGAAGACGGTTACTTTGAGGAGCGAGGACTGGAAGGTGTGTGTGTGTGTGTGTGTGTGTGTGTGTGTGTGGTGTGTGTGTGTGTGTGCGTGTGTGTGTGTGTGTGTGTGCGTGCGTGCGTGCGTGTGTGTGTGTCTTACCGAGAACGTTGACGCTGCAGGTAGCGGTGGCGACTCCGTGAGAGTTCTGCACCTGGACGGTGAAGTCTCCGTGGTCGGCCCGGACCGCCTCGCGGACCATCAGCGCACACTGACCCCGGATGGTCTGGTCCAGACCCAGACGCTCCCGCATGGGGGTCACATACTCCTCCTCCGGCTCCGGGACCTGCAGGGACCCAAAGACCAGCTGTTAGTGGCCTGGAACATTTGGACAAATGTGGACAAATGTCCCTAAATAAACAAAAGACCACTCACCGTGGTCTTGGTCTTTTTCTTCTTCTTGACGATGGGGACGATCTTCTTGCTGGGCTCCTTGGTGACGTCCTCGCCGTTCCTCAGCCAGCTGATCCGGGGGTACGGGGACCCGGACACGTAGGCGTCGATCCGGATCTCCTCGCCCTTCTTCACGCACACGCCGGCCTGCACGCGGACGTGCAGCGTCACCTTTGGCTTATCTGGACCCAGAGGAATCAAAAGTTATTAAAGTCACATTCTCAAGTTCTTAATTAAGATCTTATAGTAGCATGAAGAGGTGGTGGAGACCAAAGCAGAGCGAGCAGGTCTTACATATGGAGGGACTGATATTATAGTAGCATGAGGAGGTGGTGGAGACCAAAGCCGAGCGAGAAGGTCTTATATATAAAGGGACTGATGTTATATTAGCATGAGGAGGTGGTGGAGACCAAAGCAGAACGAGAAGGTCTTATATATAAAGGGACTGATATTATATTAGCATGATGAGGTGGTGGAGCCCAAAGCAGAGTGGGCAGGTCTTATATCTAGAAGGACTGATATTATGTTTTTATAATGTAATGTAATAATTATAATGACTAAAACATGTTATCCTCGGGACAACAAAGGACTTTGTCTCTACGTCTCCATCTGCCGGTTGTCATGGTGATTCTTACCAACGGGGTCTGCAGCCTTGACGAGCTGCGAGCTGCGGGACGGCTCGCTGACCCCGGCGGCATTCTCCGCCCGGACCCTGAACTGGTACTCAGTCTCCTCCGTCAGCCCCGTGACCACGAAGGAGAACCCGGGCACCAGGCTGGGCGTGACGCGCTCGTAGCGCTCGCCGTCCTTCTCCATCTTCTCCACGATGTAGCCCTGGATGGGACAGCCGCCGTCCGAGTCCGGAGCCTTCCAGCTGACCCGGATCGACTTGGATGTCGGGTCCTGAGCCTCCACCTGGATTGGCGGGTCGGGTTTCTCTGCAGGGGTCAGATCAACGGCACAGTGTAAATCTCGGAGCAGGTTAAGCATTAAAGACAAGACTCACCCAACGGGCCAATAGGAACGTGACCCGCCCCAACTGGCCAATAGGAACGTGGCCCCGCCCCGACTGGCCAATAGCAACGTGGCCCCGCCCCGACTGGCCAATAGCAACGTGGCCCGCCCCGACTGGCCAATAGCAACGTGGCCCGCCCCGACTGGCCAATAGCAACGTGGCCACCGCCCCGACCGGCCAATAGCAACGTGGCGCCGCCCCAACTGGCCAATAGGAACGGGACCCGCCCGACTGGCCAATAGGAACGTGACCGCCCCGACTGGCAATAGAAACGTGGCCGCCCGAGGCCAATAGGAACGTGACCCGCCCCGATGGCCAATAGGAACGTGACCGTCCAACTGGCCAATAGGAACGTGGCCCCGCAGAACTGGCCAATAGCAACGTGGCCCGCCCGAATGGCCAATAGGCAACGTGGCCCGCCCCGACTGGCCAATAGCAACGTGGCAAGCCCCGACTGGACATAGAACGTGGCCCGCCCGAAGGCCAATAGCAACGTGGCCCGCCCAACTGGCCAATAGGAACGTGACCCGCCCCGACTGGCCAATAGAAACGTGGCCCGCCCCGACTGGCCAATAGGAACGTGACCCGCCCCGACTGGCCAATAGGAACGTGGCCCGCCCCGACCAGAATAAACCAGACTCACGTTTGACTTCCTCTGTGATGACGGGGTTGCGCAGGTCCAGGTACGGTCCGGCTCCAACCGCATTCAGGGCTTTTATTCTGAAGTGGTACTCGCAGTTGATGTACAGGTCCTTGACGACGCAGGTGAGGACGTCCTCCCCCGACAGGACGGGGACGTAGGTCTTCTTAGACGCCTCGCGGCGCTCCAGCGTGTAGCTGAGGACGGGCGTGCCGCCGTCGTCCTCCGGGGCTTCCCAGCTGATCCTGCATGAGTTCTTGGTCACGTCGCCGGAGGTCATGTCCTTGCAGGGACCGGGGAGTCCTGCGGGGGGGTTGGGGGGACGGGAGAGGTCAGTTTCTGGGGAAATACATCACCTTAAACCATGTAACGATGCTAAAACCTCCTTAAGACACTTAAGACACTTTTCCCGAAGTTCTTTGTTGAGATTTTTGGACATTTTTGTTGTTTTATAAGTTTTTGAAGCGTTCCGACATTTGTTGTCACTTTTTTGATGTTTCATAACTTTCCCCAAAAGATCTTTCTCACTTTTTACAAAGTCTTTGTTGATTATTTCTGCGTTTTTTGGGCCAATTTTGTTGTTTTTCCCTAAATTTCTCCCACTTATTTCAGTGTTCTTAAATCTTTATTTTTTCTTAAAATGCTATAAATCCTTTCAGGAATCAATGCTCCACCTAACTTGGATCAGCTGCTAAACCAATCAGAATCGGCCACAAATTCCAAGGGCCAATCACAGAGTGCCAACCCTGCTTTAAATCAGTTTCTCCCTTTGCTATCAGCTGTCATTGCAGACATAGAGTGCATAGATAATAAATCTATAATCAATGAAACTATACAAATATAAATTTCTGTAGACTGATTATTTTGTAGCTTTAGGGTAGAAAGGGTATAAAGGGGTAGGAGTACATACGTTTTACTCCTTCATACTCCTTTTTGCATGTGTAAATTACTTTTTAAGTAGATTCTAAGTAGGTTTTAAGTAAGTATTTTACGTGTTATTTTTTCTATTTTATTTTAATTACATCTTCAACATAAGATATCAATCAATCAATAATGGGGCTTTTTACTGTGCCGTGTGTCGGAGGGTGAACCATCGATTGGACTGGTTTTATCACGATAATAACAATAATAATATACAGATGGCGTACCGATGACTTTGACGTTGACGGTGCCGGTGGCTTTCCCCAGGCTGTTCTCCAGCGTGATGGCGTAGGCGCCGGCGTCGCCGCGCTTGCACTTAAGCAGCTCCAGGTGAGCGCTGTTCATCTCCACCGTCAGCGACAGACGCTCGTCCGCCTTGCACTCGACCGTGTCCTTCTGCCAAACCATCTTAGGTGTCGGGATCGCCCGGTAGGGGATGTTCAGGTGCAGCTTCTCGCCTTCAACCACCACCACGTCCTGCGCCTCCAGATCCATGGTGGGAGCGCCTTGGGACCAGAGACAGAGCGTTAATATTCGTACATATTTTCCAATATTTTCTGTGTCTAACTGACTGAAATAAACTCTTACTTCCCCCATTTACATGTGGCGATATGCTGCTCTACACACGCTAAAAGTAGTGATTATTTACATGGAGTCTGGTGGAGATTTGCTGCTCTATACATGCTAAAAGTAGTAATTATTTACATGGAGTCTGGTGGAGATATGCTGCTCTATACATGCTAAAAGATGATTATTTCATGGAGTCTGGTGGAGATAAGCGCTCTATACATGCTAAAGTAGTGATTATTTACATGGAGTCTGGTGGGATATGCTGTCTCTATACACGCTAAAGTAGTAGTGTATTAACATGGAGTCTGGTGGAGATATGCTGCTCTATACACGCTAAAAGTAGTGATTATTAATGGAGTCTGGTGGAGATATGCTGCTCTATACCACTAAAAGTGATTATTTACATGGAGTCTGGTGGAGATATGCTGCTCTATACACGCTAAAAGTAGTGATTATTTACATGGAGTCTGGTGGAGATATGCTGCTCTATACATGCTAAAAGTAGTGATTATTTACATGGAGTCTGGTGGAGATATGCTGTATATGTGTCTGTGTGTGTCTGTGTTAGTGTGTGTGTGTGTGTGTTATCTTGGTCATCTTATGTGTACATATTGAATGTCTGAATCCGTGTCGTTGCTTACAGTCGGGGTCCTTGGTGAAGACTTTGTCGGAGATCTCGGAGGGGTCGCTGACTCCGACGGCGTTGATGGCGCGGACCCTGATGACGTACTTCTTCTCCGGTTTGATGCCGTCGTCGATCCTGAACTTGAGCTCTTTGACGGGTCTGCTGTTGACGCGGAGCCACTTGAGCTCCGGCCGCGCCTCGGCCACCTCCACGTGGTAGCCGGTGATCGGCGAGCCGCCGTCTTTAGCTGGCGGCTTCCAGCAGACGTTTATGTGCTGCCGGCTGGCGTCCGGGACCGAAACCTCCAGGGGGGGCGAGGGAGCGCCTGGAGAGAGAGGCTCAGTTTACATATGCAAATGAGGCATTATGTAATGCTAACGTTTTGTGAATTTAGGAGAAATCTACAGACATAAAAAAACAAAGTGGTCAGAACAAAGTTATGGAAGATAAATAGACTGAATAATGATGTTTTCACTGTAATAAAGGTCTGAGAGAAAAGGTGCTCAGAACAAGGTGAGGAGGCAGGGGAAACTGTTAGCCTAGCTTAGCATAAAAAATGGAAGCAGGGGAAACTGTTAACCTGGCTGAGCATAAAGACTAGAATCATGGGAAACTGTTGGCCTAGCTTAGCATACGGACTGGAAGCAGGGGAGACTGTTAGCCTAGCTTAGCATAAAGATTGGAATCAGGGGAAACTCCAAGTCTGTCTGATGTCCTATAATCATCACAACACAACTGTTAGCATAGCATAGCATTGCTCAACAATACTCTAACCCCAATTACATCTAAATCTTCTCCTCATTATTTTAAGTTTATTTATGTTTCTACACTGTAAAAAATGTCTAAAAAAAGATTTAAAAAAAAATAAATCTGAGGTCAAAGGTCCTCAGAACAAGTGAAATTAGTGCCTTGCTCAAGAGGCTAGCATCTCTCCAGCTACCAGTCCACACGCTATACTTTGGTCTGTACGGGGACTTGAACCAGCGACCCTCCAGTTTATAATATAATACTATGTGGTGCTCTCTTACTGGTGGCGTCCTCGACGGTGAGGATCTCGGTGGGTTCGCTGGGGTCTCCGACTCCGGCCTCGTTCTCGGCTCGGACCTGGAACTGCACCTCGGACCCCTCGTCCACGTCCGTCACCTTGAACTGCGTCTGTTTGTCCGCGGTCTTGCAGCACTTCAGCCAGCGCGTCCCCATCTTCTCCTTCTTCTCAATCACGTACCTGCGAGGGAACACATCCGCGGGTTTTACCATCACCAACTGGTCCGAGCAAAGATTCAGGACTCGGTGAAACGTGTCGTTACTGGCAACGCTCGGCAACAGAACAGTTACACAACTTTGACATGAAGCAACAAAAAAGCCATAAAAACATGAAGTATAAGTCTTCCTTGGTGATGGGTGGGGGTCTTAGTGATGGGGGTAGGGGTCTTACTTGGTAATGGGTCTTCCTCCGTTGCTCTTGGGCGCTTCCCACTTCAGCTCCACGTGTCTCTTGGTGACCTCCACTACCGTCAGGGCGTACGGGGGCCCGGGGGTTGCTGTCGGAGAACCACAAACATCAATAGGGTGCACGGTGCAGGGTGCGGGGTGTAGGGTGCAGGGTACAGGGTGCAGGGTGCAGGTTAAAGGTTACAGGATAAAGGGTACAAGGTAATGGGTGCAGGGTACAAGGTACAGGGTGGAGGGTAGAGGGTACAGGGTACAGGGTGCCGGGTACAGGGTAAAGGTTACAGGATAAAGGGTGCAGGGTGCAGGGTACAGGGTACAGGTTACAGGGTGCAAGGTACAGGTTACAGGGTAAAGGGTACAGGGTGTAGGGTACAGGGTAATGGGTGCAGGGTACAGGGTACAAGGTGCAGGGTACAGGGTAAAGGTAACAAGTGCAGGGTGCAGGGTAAAGGGTACAAGGTACAGGGTAATGGGTACAGGGTAAAGGGTGCAG
>NW_022605605.1:165721-166180 GCF_008692095.1 Etheostoma spectabile | reverse complement strand
AGAGGTCCAGGGTAAAGGGTACAGGGGTAAAGGGTAACGGGTACAAAGTACAGGTAAAGGGTACAGGGTACAGGTGCAGGGTTAAGGGTGCCAGGGTCACAAAGTCACAGGGTAAGGTGCGAAGGGTAAAGAGGTACAACGGTACAGGGTAATGGGTACCGTACAGGGTGGTACAGGGTAAAGGGTACAGGGTAAAGGGTAAAGGGTACAAAGTACAGGGTAAAGGGTGCAGGGTAAAGGGTACAAGGTAAAGGGTAAAGGGTGTTTTCTAATATATTATAATATATTATAATATATTAGTACTAAATAATATAAAATAAAACAAAATCATATCCTTGAAGGACTTACTGAACGTGTCTTTGGCGAGGACGGCGTCCTCCAGCTCGCAGAACTCTCCGGTCCCGGCGGCGTTCTCGGCGGCGACCCGGAACACGTAGAGCGAGCCCTCGTTGAGCGGCG
>NW_022605605.1:162103-165147 GCF_008692095.1 Etheostoma spectabile | reverse complement strand
GGACATAATGAGTACAACTTCTATAGATATAGATAGGACGGGGGGACTGGGGGGGACATAATAAGGACAACTTCTATGGATATAGATAGGACGGAGAGAGAGAGAGACAGAGGGACACAGAGACAGAGAGAGAGAGACAGAGAGAAAGAGAGAGAGAGACAGAGAGAGAGAGAGAGACAGGGAGAGACAGAGAGAGAGAGACAGGGAGAGACAGAGAGAGACAGACAGAGAGAGAGACAGAGAGAGATAGACAGAAAGAAAGAGACAAAGAGAGAGACCATTGGCCCGTGTGTTACTCACAGAGCCTCTCCTTGCAGACGATTGGTTGGCTGGGCTCGCTGGGCTCGCTAAGCCCCGCCTTGTTGACGGCTTTGACCCTGAAGGAGTACTCCTGCTTCTCGATGAGCCCCGTCAGCGGCGTCTCCGTCTGCGGGACGTCCTCCGCGATGCGGATCCACTCCTCGCTGCCCGTCTTCTGGAACTCCACGATGTAGCCTTCGATCTTGGCTCCGCCGTCGTGCTCCGGCCGAGTCCACGCCAGCAGCACCGTCGTCTTCCCGACGTCCCTGATGACGGGCTTACCGGGGGCCCACGGAGGATCTGCAGGAGACAGACAACTTTATTAGAACAGCACAATTTATTCAAAATACAAAGGACAGTCAAACTCAATAATATTTCATTTGTTTTTTCCAATGCTAAAAAATTGAATAAAACACCCCAAATGTATTAAATGTAGAGATTTGTACTTGACACAACATGAGGACAACATGAGGACAACATGAGGACAACATAAGGGCGACAAGAGGACAACATGAGGAAAACAAGAGGACAACATGAGGACAACATAAGGGCGACAAGAGGACAACATGAGGAAAACAAGAGGACAACATGAGGATAAAATGAGGACAGCATGAGGACAAAATGAGGACAGCATGAGGACAACATGAGGACAACATGAGGACAACAGGAGGACAACAGGAGGACAACATGAGTGTTGTCCTTCTGCTTGGTTGGAATGTGCAGAGGGAATTTGAAAGAAAACCATTAGTCCCGCCCCTCGGGTTCAGCCCAGCCAATAGGGAGCTGCCATTGGCTACCAAAGTAGAGTTGTGTCTGATGGACATGTGACGTACCGATGGGATCTTTGATGAGGACGGGATCCGTCTCCACGCTGGGCTTTCCAGGTCCGGCCAGATTCTCCGCCAGGACACGGAAGCTGTACTTCGTCTTGGTGGGGAGTCCCTTCACCCTGTAAACACACAGGAAATATGTCTTTAATGTTGTGTCTTTGATGGACAGTTTGTGGTTTGTCCCTAAACGTTGTGTCTTTAAAGGACAGTTTGTGGTTTTGTCCCTAACGTTGTGTCTTTGATGGACAGTTTGTGGTTTAGTCCCTTAAACGTTGTGTCTTTGATGGACAGTTTGTGGTTTTGTCCCTAACGTTGTCTTTGATGGACAGTTTGTGGTTTGTCCCCAACGTTGTGTCTTTGGAACTGGTTAGGCCTACTTGTTTTGGATGGCGGTTTTGTCCCTAAGTTGGTATGTGATGGACAGTAGTGGTTTGTCCCCATGAACGTTGGTGTCTTTTGAGGACAGTGTGGTTTTGTCCCCTAACTAGTTTGTGTCTTTGGATGGACGGTTTGGTGTTGTCCCTAACGTTGTGTCTTTGATGGGCAGTTTTGGTTTGCCCTAACTTTGTGTCTTTGATGGACATGGTTTGGTTGTTGGTCCCTGAACGGTGTTGTTCTTTGATGGGTTAGCTTTGTGGTTTTGTCCTTAAAGTTTGTGTCTTGATGGGACCAGTTTTTGTGTTTTGTCGTAACGTTTTGTCTTTATGGACAGTTTGTGGTTTGTCCTTAAACTTGTGTCTTTGAGGACAGTTTGTGGTTTTTGTCCTCACGTTGTCTTTGAATGGACGTTTGTGGTTTGACCTACATTGTTCTAACGTGTGTTTACCAACGTTGTGTCTTTGATGGACATTGGTTGTCCCTAAGTTGGTGTTTTGATCAGGTTTTTGTTTGTCCCTAAACGCTGTGTCTTTAAAGGACAATTTGTGGTTTTGTACCTAAACGTTGTGTCCTTGATGGACAGTTGGTGGTTTTGTATCTAAACGTTGTGTCTTTAAAGGACAATTTGTGGTTTTGTATCTAAACGTTGTGTCCTTGATGGACAGTTTGTGGTTTTGTACCTAAACGTTGTGTCTTTGACGGTCGGTTTGTGGTTTTGTACCTAAACGTTGTGTCTTTGATTGGCAGTTGGTGGTTTTGTACCTAAACGTTGTGTCTTTGATGGGCGGTTTGTGGTTTTGTACCTAAATGTTGTGTCTTTGATGGGCAGTAAGTGGTTTTGTCCCTAAACGTGTCCTTGATGGACAGTTTGTGGTTTTGTACCCTAAACGTTGTGTCTTTGATTGGCAGTTGGTGGTTTTGTACCTAAACGTTGTGTCTTTGATGGGCGGTTTGTGGTTTTGTACCTAAACGTTGTGTCTTTGATGGGCAGTTTGTTGCATCTGATCCACTTGTCAGCTTCCCGGTCGAACTTCTCGATCCAGTACCCGGTGATGGGACTGCCGCCGTCCTCGTCCGGCTCGAACCACGTCAGCGTCACGGCGTCCTTGGCGATGTCAGAGGGCGTGACTCTGGTCGGAGCGCCGGGAGGATCTGGCACAGACAGAAGTCATTCATTATGGGAGATTGTGTACATAAATACAGTCTTTAACCCTTAGAGGACGGAGGAGATGTTGTTCAAATGATCCTGTTTACATGCATCTAAAATAAGTAGCCTCCGAGATGCTAACGAGAGACTTCTGTAACGTCAGAAGTAGGCTCCGAGATGCTAACAAGAGACTTCTGTAACGTCAGAAGTAGCCTCCGAGATGCTAACGAGAGACTTCTGTAACATCTGAAGTAGGCTCCGAGATGCTAACGAGAGACTTCTGTAACATCTGAAGTAGGCTCCGAGATGCTAACAAGAGACTTCTGTAACATCTGAAGTAGCCTCCGAGATGCTAACAAGAGACTTCTGTAACGTCTGAAGTAGCCTCC
>NW_022605605.1:160772-161942 GCF_008692095.1 Etheostoma spectabile | reverse complement strand
CTACAACGTTTCTGAAATGATTTCATCTTCTGTTATTGTTCATAATGAGAAAACTTTATTATTTCATGGATATCACTAATTTCAGTATGACAGTTATGTCGTAAACCGTTTAAATCTGAGCATGCTTGACTCAAATCTGCACTCGGCAACGCCATTGCTCTCAAAAAAGAGCATATCTCAAAAACTAAAACATGTAAAGAGTTAAACTCACTTGTGGAGTGTTAAGAAATATTTGTACATTCAGTCTTTAACGGAACCATAGTTGATAGAAAGTGAGACCGCGGTGGAAACCAACGTACCGAAGGAATACTTGGCGATGATGGGCACGTGTTCTGCGGGCTCTCCGATGCCGTACTGGTTCTCAGCGCTGATCCTGAACACGTACTCCTTCAGAGCGGCCAGCTTGCAGGCCTTGAAGGTGGTGTGCTTGACGGTGGCCGACAGCTTCACCCACTCCTCTTTGTCCGTCAGCCGGCTCTCCACGATGTAGTTGGTGATGGGCGAGCCGCCGTCGTCCCTCGGGGGGTTCCACGCCATGAAGCACGACTCGTTGGTGATCTCAGAGATGTCGAAAGCCGCCGGAGGGCCGGGTTTATCTGAAGAGGACAGGATGCAACGTGAGAAATCACTAGGCTATTTCTACAGTTAGCTAACTATCAACTTTTGGCTATTTCTACGGTTAGCTAACTATTTCTACTTTTAGCTATTTCTACGGTTAGCTATTTCTATGGTTTTTAACTATTTCTACTTTTAACTATTTCTACTTTTAGCTATTTCTACTTTTAGCTAACTATCAACTTTTAGCTATTTCTATGGTTTTTAACTATTTCTACTTTTAGCTATTTCTACTTTTAGCTAACTATCAACTTTTAGCTATTTCTATGCCTTTGGTTAGCTAACTTTTAACTTTTAGCTATTTCTATGGTTAGCTAACTTTTAACTTTTAGCTATTTCTATGGTTAGCTAACTATTTCTACTTTTAGCTATTTCTACGGTTTGCTAACTATTTCTACTTTTAGCTATTTCTACGGTTAGCTAACTATCAACTTTTAGCTATTTCCATGGTTATTTAACTGTCTACCTTTAGTTATTTCTACAGTTAGCTTACTATGAACTTTAGCTATTTCTACTACTAGCCTAACTATTTTAAACCTGCTCAGCTATTTCCCT
>NW_022605605.1:153015-159919 GCF_008692095.1 Etheostoma spectabile | reverse complement strand
TGTAACAGAGCAGGGGGAATAGGGAAGACGCCCAGGTAGGGAGGACTGGGAGCAATAGGGGAATGAGATGGTAGGGAGAAGGTGATCCAAGCGAGGGGAACTGAGTAGTGGGAAAGGGGATGAGATGTGAAAACGCCAAGCAGGGGGAATGAGAGGGGGAAAAGGGATGAGAGGGGGGACTTCCATAGCATGGGGAATGGCAGTGGGGAAAGGGGAAGTGAGAGGTGTAAATGCCTAGAGCTAGGGGGGATGAGAGTGGGAAAGTGGGAATGAGAGGTGAAACGCCAGTAGCAGGGGGAATGAGAGGGGTAAAGGGACATGAGGAGGGGGAAGAGCATGAGTGGGGGAACACCAGGGCAGAGGGGGATATGAGAGTGGAAAGTGGACAGGTGTGGAAAACGCCAGCAGCCAGGTGGGAATGAAGATGGGTAAGGGGACCTCGAATCATAAGGTGGAAACGCCAGATTAGGGGATTTAGAGGGGGAAAGGGGAATGAGAGGGGGAGAGGAGAATGAGAGGGGGAATGACAGGGGGACACGCCAGAGCAGGGGGAATGAGAGGGGAACACGCCAGAGCAGGGGGAATGAGAGGGGGACACGCCAGAGCAGGGGGAATGAGGGGAAACATAGCAGAAGATATTCCTATAGCGTGTAGCGGTGACTCTGACTCACTGGCGGGCGAGGACACGTTGACGGGCTCGTCGATGTAGGCCGGCTCCCCCGGTCCACACTTGTTGCAGGCGGTGACGCTGAACAGGTACTCCTTCCCCTCCAGCACGTCGGTCACCGTGTGCTCCAGGTCCAGCACGCCGGCCGCCACCTGGACACAAACCAGCACCGGGGTAAATACGGCTGGGAGGGGCAGGAATCATAATAACAATAATAACAATAACAATATCCTAAATATATAATATAATAACATGATATCCTTTCTTATTAGTAATGAATGAAGCTGGGGTTGGCAGTGTGGGGCCCCTGTCAGTCACGCACCACCCGCCGAATCTCAAGTGTTCCCGACTTGCCCCCTAGATGTTGTCACAGGACTGGTGCACCTGTCAGTCATGCAACCCCCCTGGAGGTTTCTCAGAGTGGGCCCCTGTACAGTCATGCCCACCACCCCCCTCAGGTTGTCCGAACTGGGCCCATGCAGTCCATGCCCCCACACCTAGAGTTGTCCGATGGGCCCTGCCATCTGCCCCTCCAGGTTGTCAGACTGGCCCCCTGTGAGTAATGCCCCCCACCCCTATAGATTGTTTCCAGAACTGGGCCCTGCGTCATGCCCACACCACACCTAGCGTTGTCCAGACTGGGCCCCTGCCAGTCATGCCCCTCCCAAGGTTGTCCAGACTGGGCCCCTGTGAGTAAGCACCCCCCCCAAGGTTGTCCAGACTGGGCCCTGTCAGTTGTGCCCCCCCCCCAAGGTTGTCTAGACTGGGCCCCCCCGTACCTTGGCCCAGGTCTTGCGGGACACTTCTCTCTTCTCGATCTGGAAGTGCGTGACCGGACTCCCTCCGTCGTGCTCGGGCGCCTCCCACATCAGGTGGACGTGGTGCCGCGTCACCTCGGCAACCTTAAAGTCTTTGGGAGCACTGGGGCATGCTGGGAAAATAAAAGAAACAATACTTTAACCTCCTGGTGTCCTCCTTCAATGAATGTCCATATCTGAAATATGAGTTTTTTTTATTCTACATAATATTATAATATAATATATGTAATATATGTAATATATAATGACATATCATTTAACATTAATATCCCAAATGTCCCAAAATGTCCCATAATGTCCCAAAATTAAATGTCTTATAATGCTCCAAAATGTCCCACAATTTCCCATAATGTCCCAAAAATGTCCCATAATGAATGTCCCACAATGTCCCAAAATGAAATATCCCATAATGCCCCAAAACGTCTCACAATTTCCCATAATGTCCCATAATGTCCCAAAAATGTCCTATAATGCTCCAAAATGTATCATAATGTCCCAAAATGAAATGTCCCATAATGCCCCAAAACGTCCCACAATTTCCCATAATGTCCACAAAATGTTCCATAATGTCCCACAATGTGTCCTTTTTTGACCCGGGAGGACAACAAAAGTGTTAAAATTATTTAATTATCATGAAATGCTTTTCTAAATCAGAGAACTTCCAGTTACCAATGACGTTGACGTCGATGTCTCCGGAGACGGAGGACACGTCGTTCTCCAGCTGCAGGGTGTAGGTGCCTTTGTCCGGGCGCACGCTCGGCGCCACCGTCAGCTCGGTGAACGTGGGCTTGGTCACCATGGAGACGCGCTCGTCGGCGGTGCTCAGCTCCTTGTCTCCAAAGGTCCACTTGGCGACTGGCGTTGGGTAGCCGGTGATGGGGACGCGGATGGTGAGTGGCTGCGGGACGATGACCTCCAGACCGTTCCTGAAGCCGCTCAGGTCAAAGGTTGGACCCACTACAGGGGACAGAGACATGGTCAGTTAGAGACATTCACAGGAGACAGACACATGGTCAGTTTGAGTCAGTAACAGGAGACAGACAGATGTCTATTTTGAGTCAGTAACAGGAGACAGACACATGTCTATTTTGACAAAGTAACAGGAGACAGACCCATGTCCATTTTGAGTCAGTAACAGGAGACAGACAGATGTCCATTTTCAGTCAGTAACAGGAGAAAGACACATGTCTATTTTGACTCAATAACAGGAGACAGACCCATGTCCATTTTGAGTCAGTAACAGGATACAGATGTCCAGTTTGAGACACTGACAGGAGATAGTCAGATGTCCAGTTTGAGACACTGACAGGAGACAGACACATGTCGTACCATGGGGGTCGTCGGCGAGCAGCGGTCCCAGCTGCTCCGCGGGGTCGGAGACGCCGGCGGCGTTCTCGGCACAGACTCGGTAGAGGTACTTTTGACCCGGCTTCAAACCCGAGACCTGGAGACAACAACAAGATCATTATGTCTTCTGGGACTGGTGTCTCTTCGTGTGTATATGTGTATGTGTGTATATGTGTGATATAAAGTATGTGTCCCTCCCTCCCTCCCTCCCTCCGTACCCGGTAGGACAGATCAGGACACAGCCTGGCGTTGCAGCGGAGCCACTTGTCCGAGCCGTCGTCACATTTCTGGACGATGTAGCCGGTGATCATGCTGCCGCCGTGGCTGGCGGGCGTCTCCCAGGTCAGCGTCACCGCCGAGCTGATCTGGTCGCTGAAGTTCAGGTTCAGAGGCGGGCTTGGCCGCTCTGCACACGCAACACGCAACACACACAACACACGAGGGGAAAACAGATAAGATATTAGGAGTGTTATAGAGAGTTCTAGACCTTTATCTGTAAATTATAGAGAGTTCTAGACCTTTATCTGTAATAATAGAGAATTCTAGACCTCTATCTGTAAATATAGTGTTCTAGACCTTTATCTGTAGATTATAGAGAGTAAAAGAGAGTTCTAGACCTCTATCTGTAATTATAGAGAGTTCTAGACCTCTATCTGTACATTATAGAGAGTTCTAGACCTCTATCTGTACATTATTGAGAGTTCTAAACCTCTATCTGTAATTATAGAGAGTTCTAGACCTCTATCTGTAATTATAGAGAGTTCTAGACCTCTATCTGTAAATATAGAGAGTTATAGACGTCTATCTGTAATTATGGAGAGTTCCAGACCTCTATCTGTAACTCTAGAGAGTTCTAGACCTCTATCTGTACATTATAGAGAGTTCTAGACCTCTATCTGTAGATTATAGAGAGTTCTAGACTTCAATCTGTAATTATAGAGAGTTCTAGACCTCTCTCTGTAGATTATGGAGAGTTCTAGACCTCTATCTGTACGTAATAACTGTCCACCCACCGATGGGATCCATGATCTTGACGGGCTTTGTGGCGGCGCTGGGCCGCCCGGTGCCAGCCTTGTTCTCAGCGCGGACCCTGAAGATGTATTCCTTGTTCTCCACCACGTCAGTCAGCGTGGCGGTGCGGTCCTTGGCGCCGCAGACCATGGCCGCCTCCCACTTCACCGCGGTGCGGTCCCGCAGCTCGACCACGTAGGCCGTGATCTCCGAGCCGCCGTCGTGCTGCGGAGGCTCCCAGCTCACGGTGGCGCCGAACCGGTTCACCACGCCCACCGCTACGTTCTCCGGGGCGTCAGGAACATCTGCAGACAGAAACGGGAACTAGTAACTAAAGGAATCAAAGGAACTAGTAACTAAAGGAACTAGTAACTAAAGGAATCAAAGGAACTAGTAACTACAGTAACTAGTAACTAAAGGAATCAAAGGAACTAGTAACTAAAGGAACTAGTAACTAAAGGAATCAAAGGAACTAGGAACTACCGAACTAGTAAAGACTCAAACGGAACTAGTATCTAAAGGAATAAAAAGAATATTTTTTTTTTTTTTTTTTTTTTTTTTTTGGACACAGTAACTAGTAACTAAGAGAATCAAAGGAACTAGTACTAAAGTAACTAGTAAACTAAAAGGAACTAGTGATCTACAGTAACTACCGTAACTAAAGGAATCAAAGGAACTAGTACTAAAGTAACTAGTACTCAAAGTAACTAGTATCTACAGTAACTAGTAACTAAAGGAATCAAAGGAACTAGTATCTAAAGTAACTAGTAACTAAAGTAACTAGTATCTACAGTAACTAGTAACTAAAGGAATCAAAGGAACTAGTATCTAAAGTAACTAGTAACTAAAGTAACTAGTATCTACAGTAACTAGTAACTAAAGGAATCAAAGGAACTAGTATCTAAAGTAACTAGTAACTACAGTAACTAGTAACTCAAGCGGTCAGATGAATATAGTGGAATAACTAAAGTAACTAGTAGCTAAAGTAACTAGTAACTACAGTAACTAGTAACTCAAGCTGTCAGATGAATCTAGGGGAGTAACTAAAGCAACTAGTAACTACAGTAACTAGTAACTACAGTACCTAGTATCTAAAGAAACTAAAGTTTTTCTTTCTTACCGAACTTGTTCTTGGCTTGCACGGCGTCGTCGGTGGCGACGGCGGGGCCGGTGCCGACCCGGTTCTGGGCGCAGACCCTGAACAGGTAGGAGGCGTCCCGGTGCAGGCCGCTGACGCAGTACTCGGGCGCGTCGGCGCGGTTGGTCGCCAGCGTCCACGTCTTCCTCTTCACGTCGCGCCGCTCCACCACGTAGGACACGATCTTGCTGCCGCCGTCGCTCTCAGGCTCCTCCCACGCCAGGCTCACCTCGCCGTCCGCCGTGTCCACCACGCGCAGGTTCTTCACCGGGCCGGGGACGTCTGGGGACACAACAGTCAGTCACGCCTCTGAATGGCTGACAACACTCAGTCACGCCTCTGATTGGCTGATTTTCTTTCTCAGAATACAAGTTTTTGGACTCTTTTTAAAAAAATTTTTTACATCCGTCCCCCATCTGTCCTCACACTTCTCCCAACACGTGTCCCCTACCCGTCCTCAGACCTGTCCTCCCATCTGTCCCCCCATCTGTCCTCACACCTGTCTGCACATCTATCCCAACTTCTGTCCCCCATCTGTCCTCACACTTCTCCCCACATCTGTCCACCAATCTGTCCTCACATCTGTCCACCAATCTGTCCTCACACCTCTCCTTACATCTCTCCCACCACCTGTCCCTCTCGTCCCCACGTCCCCCGTGCTAGTGTCCAGCCTCACCGATGACGTCCAGGTTGATGAAGGCCTCCCCCTGGCCGTGCTTGTTGCGGACCACCACGCGGTAGCGGCCCTGGTCCTCCTTCCTGGGGCTCTTCAGCCGGTACTCGGTCTTCTCGGCGGACGTGTCGATGTTCTGGACCGGCAGGGCGGCGCCCTCGTAGATCCACTCGGCGTCGGCGCGCGGGTACGCGTCGTACGGCACGCTCATCACAAACGGCTTCCCGGCGTCCGTCACCAGGTTCTGATCCGTGGTCTTGATCTTTGGGACGGCTGCAGAGACCGGAATCATGTTAATGAGTTCCTGCTGGGGGGGGGGGGGGGGGGGGGGGGGGGGGGGGGGGGGGTGTATGTGTGTGTCTTTGTGTGCGTGTGTCTCTGTGCGTGTGTCTCTGTGTGTGTGTGTCTCTGTGTGTGTGTCTGTGTGTGTGTGTGTGTGTGTGTGTGTGGTAACTTTATCACTTTGTTCTAATGTTATTCTGACGGTATTCTAAAGTTATTCTAATGTTATTCTAACGTTATCCTAATGTTATCCTAATGTTCTGGGTGTTTCCTGACCTGCGAGCTCCAGCTTGGCCCTGGCGTCCTTGTCCTTGGCGACGACCCGGTACTCCCCCTGGTCCCGGGGCCGGATCTCACAGACCTGCAGCCTGTGGACCGTCCCCTCGCTGATCATCTGGTACTTGTCTCCCTGCACGATGATCATGTTGTTCCTCATCCACCTCACCTCCACGCGGTCCTTGTTCAGCTCCACCTCGAACACGATGTCCGAGCCCGGGGGCTCGAAGGCGTCCTGGGGGGGACGCACGATCTCCACCGGCGTCTCTGCAGGACAAGACACACAGAGACACGTGAGTCACGTGAGACCGACAGAAAATACTGTCTCAATTACAGTAAGAACACTCAAAAACACAACAAAAAAATTAACAAAAGGACTAAAAAGACCCCTAAAATACAAGAAACTACGTGTAATACTTTATTCAAAACATACTGAAGTAAAAGTAGAAGTACAGATTTGAAAAGCTACTATATAAACACTATATATATACACATATATACATAAATACTTAATATAATGTAGTATAATCCATGATATTCCTGCGTTACCTTCCACAAACAGCCTTGCTCGGGTCCTCCTGTCCTCCACTCCGCAGGCGTATTCACACTCATCGTCTGGTCGGCAGCCTCTGATCACCAGTCTGCACGTCTTCCCTTCTTTCTCCATGTGATATCTACACACACACACACAC
>NW_022605605.1:150085-153005 GCF_008692095.1 Etheostoma spectabile | reverse complement strand
ACACACACACACACAGGTCAAAGGTCACTCTGCACATCTGCTTATTAATCAGGGCCCGCTATCATCACAGAGACTTTGATACCGGTTCCTAAATGCTCCATTTTGTTAATAACTGTAATATATATACATATATATACTGTGTATATATATGTATATATATACTGTATGTATATGTATATATGAGTGTAATAGTCCTACCTGGGTCCCTCTCTGATCTCCCGTCCGTTCCGGTACCACTTCACGGCTGACGCCTTCTCTTTGCTCAGCTTGCAGACAAACTCGGCGTCCTCGAACTCGGTGACGGTCGTGTCTTTGAGCGCCGCCGTGAAGTCGGTGGGCGCCTCGCTGATGATCAGCTCGGCGGCGCACTTGTCGTCCCCGACGGCGGCCGTGTACTCGCCCTCGTCTTCCATGGCGCAGTCCTTGATGGTGAGCGTGTGGCGCAGGCCATCCACGCGGTACACCAGCCGCTTGCTGAGCGTCACTTCCTGTCCTGCCTTCAGCCAGCGGACCGTTGCCTCGGGACGGTTCACCTCGCACGAGAAGCTGATCGTCTTCTTCTCCTGGGTCTCGACATCCTCGATGGGCCTCAGGAACTTCAGCTTCTCCTCTGAAGGAGACAGAACAGAGGTTCAACACCAACAGTCTGGTGGAGATATGCTGCTCTATACACGCTAAAAGTAGTGATTATTTACATGGATCTATGAGATAATGCGCTCTATCACGCTAAAAGTAGTTGATTATTTACATGGAGTCTGGTTGAGATATGCTGCTCTATACACGCTAAAAGTAGTGATTATTTACATGGAGTCTGTGGAGATATGCTGCTCTATACACGCTAAAAGTAGTGATTATTTACATAGAGTCGTGGGGATATGCTGCTCTATACACGCTAAAAGTAGTGATTATTTACATGGAGTCTGGTGGAGATATGCTGCTCTATACACGCTAAAAGTAGTGATTATTTACATGAGTCGGTGGAGATATGCTGCTCTATACACCTAAATAGTGATTATTTACAGAGTCTGGTGGAGATACTGCTCTATCACCTAAAAGTATGATTATTACATGGAGTCTGGTGGAGATATGCTGCTCTATACACCTAAAAGTATGATTATTTACATAGTCTGGTGGAGATATGCTGCTCTATACACACTAAAAGTATGGATTATTTACATGGAGTCTGGTGAAGATTGCTCATAAACTAAAAGATGGTATTTACATGGAGTCTGGTGGGTTTGGGTTGCATTACAGCTTGGTTCTGGTCTAATACTGGACCAGTTTCAGAGATTGTTGTTCTATGAGACACTCAGAGACATGAAGTCCAGGTTGAAAGATACCAAGTGACCGGTCCTGATATTTACCTGCCACTTTGGCGCTGGCGGTGCTCTTGGCCTGCTCTGCTCTCTGATTGGTCAGGCTGATGGTGTAGACGGCCTCGTCGGCCTTCTGGGCGTCTCTGATCCTCAGAGAGAAGACGTTGTCCCGCTGGGCCATCATGTACTTGCTGCTCTCGAATATGGTCTCCTCGTTCTTCAGCCACTTGGCCTTTGCTCCCTCCGTGTTCGTCTCGCAGTTGAAGACGATCTCACTTCCCTCCTTCACCGCCGCGTCTTTAATCGGCGTGATGATCCTCAGTTTCTCTGGAGGAAGAAGGAGGAGGAAGGAACCAATAAGTCAAAAAAAGCAATGAAAATGTTAAAAAGAGAGAAAAATGTCTTCGTTGGCTTTATTTTCTCCGAACAAAAAACCCAAACTGATTTGAGACCTTTGAAAAAGCGCCAAAAAAGTTTTTAAAAAAAACAACACAAATTTGAAAAAATACAAAAAACTTTAGAAAAATGACAAAAAAAATGACAAAAAACGACATAATTATGGAAAAAGGAAGAAATACTTTGTTGAAAAAGTGTAATCCACTCAATACTACTCACAGATCACATACAGCTACTCGGATACTTTTATTTTGAAATACAGTTAGTCCAGGGTGCTTTTATTGTGAAATAAGTTGGGGTGCTTTATTCTGAAATACGTCCGGGTGCTCACCGATCGCATACAGCTCGGCGGATACTTTTATTGTAAAATAAGTCTGGGTGCTTTTATTGTGAAATAAGTCTGGGTGCTTTTATTGAGAAATAGGTCCGGGTGCTTTTATTGTGAAATAGGTAGGTACTCACCGATCACATACAGCTCGGCAGATACTTTTATTCTGAAATAAGTCCGGGTGCTTTTATTGTGAAATAAGTCCGGTACTCACCGATCACATACAGCTTGGCGGATACTTTTATTTTGAAATTAGTCGGTGGCTTTTATTGTGAAATACTTCGGGGTACTCAACAATCAGATACAGCTCGGCGGATACTTTTATTGTGAAATAGGTCCGGGTGCTTTTATTGAGAAATAGGTCCGGGTGCTTTTATTGTGAAATAGGTCCGGGTGCTTTTATTGTGAAATAGGTCCGGGTACTTTTATTGTGAAATAGGTCCGGGTGCTTTTATTGTGAAATAGGTCCGGGTGCTTTTATTGTGAAATACGCCGGTACTCACCGATCACATACAGCTCGGCGGAGGCCTTCACGCTGCCGATCTGAGCCACGTAGCCGCCCTCGTCCTTCCGCTCGCAGCCTTTCACAATAAGAGCCCTCCTCTTCCCCTCGCTGACCACGCTGTACTTCTCGCCCTCTTCCACTTCCTGTTCGCCGCGGAACCACTTCACCTCGTACGTTTCCTTGGAGACGGAGCAGGCGAACTCCGCCTTCTCACCCTCCACCACTTCCTGGTTCTGAGGACGGGCGATGAACTCCGCCGCCAGCTCTGCAGAGAAGAAGAAGAAGAACAGGAAGTGTTATTTTACTAGGGTCATAAAATCTTTCTGGACAGCTAGCCTAGCTTAGCATAAAAACTGTAAGAAGGGTGGGTGGAGA
>NW_022605605.1:144371-147575 GCF_008692095.1 Etheostoma spectabile | reverse complement strand
TTGGTGAACTCCACCGGCGGCTCTGCACACATTCACAGTATTCATAAATACACATACATATACATATATACAGTATATACACATACATATATACACATATACATATTAAGTGCGTTTGAGTGTCTGTGGTGCGTTCGAGTGTCTGAAGTACGTTTGAGTGTTTGAGGTGCGTTTGAGTGTCTGTGGTGCGTTTGAGTGTCTGTGGTGCGTTCGAGTGTCTGAGGTGCGTTCGAGTGTCTGTGGTTAGTTCCAGTGTCTGAGGTGCGTTCGAGTGTCTGAGGTGCGTTCGATGTCTGTGGTAAGTTTGAGTGTCTGAGGTGCGTTCGAGTGTCTGAGGTGCGTTCGAGTGTCTGAGGTGCGTTCGAGCGTCTGAAGTGCGTTTGAGTGTCTTGGTGCTGTTCGATGTCTAGGTGCGTCTCAGTGTCTGAGGTGCGTTCGAGGTCTGAGGTCTCCAGTGTCTGAGGTGCGGTTTCCCAGTGTCTGAGGTGTTCCGAGTGTCGGTGGTAAGATTTCGAGTGTCTGAGGTGCGTTTGAGTGTCTGTGGTAAGTTCCAGGTCTGAGGTGCATTCGAGTGTATGCATTGAGTGTGAGGTGCATTCGAGTGTCTGAGTTCGTTCGGTGTCTGGTAATTTTCAGTGTTGATGCGTTCGATGTCTGAGGTGCGTGTCGAGTGTCTGGAGGTGGTTCAAGTGTCTGTGGCAAGTTCGGTGTCTGAGGTGCGGTCGATTGTCTGTTCTGAGGTTGTTCGAGTGTCTGAGGTGCGTTCGAGTGTCCTGTCTGAGGTGCGTTCGAGTGTCTCACGTTGATATGAAGCTGCGCCTGCGTCTGGAATCTTTGGCGTCAGTTTGACGTCGCCGGCCTCCGACAGCTTCACGTCTCTGATGGTCAGAGCGTGGACTCGTCCCGCCACACGCGTCTTCACCTGCAAACCAACACAACGTGTCCTCATTACCCCAGAGGACAGAGGACAATTACAGCCGTAGAGAGTAGTATGTAGAGAGACAACAGTAGAGGGACATCAGTAGAGAGACAACAGTAGAGAGACAACAGTAACAGACACTAAGACACAGGACAATAGACCGACTCTTACGGTGCTCTACTGTTGTCTTGCATCTCTCTACGTTGTCCTCTCTACTGATGTCTCTCTACTGTTGTCTCTCTACTGTGTCTCTCTATGATGGCTTCTTACTGTTGTCTCTACTACTGTGTGTCTCTCTACTGATGGCTCTCTACTGTTGTCTCTCTACTGATGTTCTCTCTACTGTTGACTCTCTACTGTTGTCTCTCTACTGTGTCTCTCTACTGAGTCCCTCTAGTTGTCTCTCTACATATACTCTCTACGGCTGTAATTGTCCTCTGTCCTCTGGGGTAATGAGGACACGTTGTGTTGGTTGCAGGTGAAGACGCGTGTGGCGGGACGAGTCCACCTCTGACCATCAGAGACGTGAAGCTGTCGGAGGCGGCGACGTCAAACT
The DNA here is from genome assembly GCF_008692095.1 of Etheostoma spectabile. NCBI lineage: Eukaryota > Metazoa > Chordata > Actinopteri > Perciformes > Percidae > Etheostoma > Etheostoma spectabile. The sequence continues at coordinate 146,100 of NW_022605605.1, read as the reverse complement.
GACCGCCAAAGACTTCCAGACGCAGGCGCAGCTCATCATCGACGTGAGACACTCGAACGCACCTCAGACAGGACACTCGAACGCACCTCAGACACTCGAACAACCTCAGAACAGACAATCGACCGCACCTCAGACACCGAACTTGCCACAGACACTTGAACGCACCTCAGACACTCGACACGCACCTCAGACATCGAACGCCATCAGACACTGGAAAACTTACCAGACACGCGAACGAACCTCAGCACACTCGAATGCACCTCAGACACTCGAATGCACCTCAGCACTCGAATGCACCTCAGACACTGCGAAACTTACCACAGACACTCAACGCACCTCAGACACTCGAAATCTTACCACCCGACACTCGGAAGCACCTCAGACACTGGGAAACCGCACCTCAGACACTGGAAGACCTCAGACCTGGAACGCACCTCAGACACTGGAACGCACCTAGACACTCGAACGCACACACAGACACTCAAACGCACTTCAGACGCTCGAACGCACCTCAGACACTCGACGCACTCAGACACTCGAAGCACCTCAGACACTCAAAAACTTACCAAGACACTCGAAGCACCTCAGACACTCGAACGACTCTCAGACACTGAAACTAACCACAGACACTCGAACGCACCTCAGACACTCGAACGCACCACAGACACTCAAACGCACCACAGAACTCAACGCACCTCAAACACTCAAACGTACTTCAGACACTCGAACGCACCACAGACACTCAAACGCCTTAATATTGTATGTGTATATAGTGTGTATATACTGTATATAGGTATATGTATGTGTATTTATGAATACTGTGAATGTGTGCAGAGCCGCCGTGGAGTTCACCAGCTGGAGGACCAGACGGTGGAGGAGGAGGCGAGCGCCAAGCTGGAGTGCGAGGTCTCCAGAGAGAAACGCGAGGTGCGCTGGTTCAGAGAGGACAGGAAGTCAGAAGACCAAGAAGTACGACCGCTGGTGGACGAGTCAGAGGAAGCTGGTCATCCACGGCTGCTCGCCGACGACGCCAAGTGTACACGTGTGACGCCTCGGAGTTCAAGACTTCCTGTTTCCTGGAGGTCAGCGTAAGGACGACGCTCCACCTGATGACACTATAATGCTGATGTCCTTCAATGTCTTACTACGCTTTCACAGTGGAGGTCACTAACTGTGTTGTGTGTGTGTGTGTGTGTGTGTGTCTGTGTGTTGTGTGTGTGTGTGTGCGTGTGTGTGTGTCTGTGTGTGTGTGTGTGTGTGTTGTCTGTGTGTGTGTGTCTGTGTGTCTGTGTGTGTGTGGCTGTGGGTGTGTGTGTGTGTCTGTGTGTGTGTGTCTGTGTGTGTGTGTGTGTGTGGTGGTGTGTGTGTGCAGTCCTCATGTGGATGAGTTCAGTAAGCCTCTGCAGGACTCGAGGTCAAAGAGAAAGAATCTGCTAAGTTTGAATGTGAAGTGTCCCCGAGAGTCTGCAAAGGTGAGGACCAGACCAACTCAAGTCAAGCTCTCTCTCGCTCTATCTCTCTCTCTCTCTCGCTCTCTCTCTCTCTCTACTCTCTCTGTCTCTCTCTCTCATCTCTCTCTCTCTCTCTCGTCTCTCTCTATCTCTCTCCTCTCTTCTCTCCTCTCTCGTCTCTCTCGCTCTCTCTTCTCTCTGTCTCTCTCTCCGTCTCTCTCTCTCTTCTCTCTCTCTCTCTTGCTCTCTGTCTTCTCTCTCTCTCCTCTCTGTCTCTC
>NW_022605605.1:135122-144346 GCF_008692095.1 Etheostoma spectabile | reverse complement strand
GTGTCTTTGTGTCTGTGTCTTTGTCTTTGTGTCTTTGTCTTTGTGTCTGTGTCTTTGTGTCTTTGTGTCTTAGTGTCATGAAGGAGTCTGAGGTCCGTCTCACCCTCTCGCTGGCCTCCATCTTCTGTCCCCCCAGGAACCAGTCCACGGCGATGCCTTCGTACGACAGCTCGCACTCGAAGGTGGCCGTCTCTCCGGCCGTCACCGTGACGTCCTTCAGGGGACGCATCAGCCCGATGGACCGGGCTGCAGACACAGATAGAGACACAGACAGAGACACAGACACAGAGACACAGGCACAGAGATACAGACAGAAAGACACAGACAGTGACACAGAGACACAGACAGAGACACAGACACAGAGACACAGACAGAGACACAGAGATCTTTTTAAAAATCTTTTTTTAGACATTTTGTCCATTTTTTAATGTCCATTCACGTTTTCCCCCAGAATGCTCTGATATGATGATGTAATGTAAAATGATAACACCCAAATAAACAAAAGTAGTAGTATTTTGTAGTATTTTTATACAGACCCGTCCACGTTAAACAGTATAAATACTCTTTGACAACGTAGTTGAAATGTTGTGATATAGAAACGTTATGAACACGGGGCAAATTGGACCCGAGGACAACAGGACGGTTAAAGACATTTATCCAAATGTCTTCAGATAATTGCTATATATATATATATATATATATATATATATATATATATATATACAGATATATTATATCTATATATATATATATATATATAGATGTAATATATATAAGAGGCATTGTTTTCCATACGTATGATGGATTATATAAATCCACTGTGGGGATGTCAGATGTTCTCTAGCCTGGACCTTCGAACCCTAACAGGACAACGTGTGTTCCTGTACATAATAGTATAATATTATACTAATATATTATATGATATAATACTACTAATGAGTCTGACCTTTGACCCGGAGCTGGGCGTTGGACTTGGCGTTGGCGGCGGAGAAGTCCACGCTGCCGGCCATGTCCAGGCGCACGTTGTAGAGGATCAGCAGGTGTTTGGTTCCCTCCTCCTTAATCTCCACGTCCTGCAAGGGACATCACAGCAAGATGTAGTAGTATTAATATCAGTAGTAGTAGTACTACTAGTAGTAGTAGTAGTAGTAGTATTCAGGTCCTTCACTTCAGTGGAAAGTGGTTTGAAAAGTTTCAAGTACAAGTACCTCAACAACTGGACTGAAGCCTAGTACTTTAGTAGATGTACTTAGTAACATTCACCTCTATATCTCTAATATATATTTATATAAATATAGATATATATATAGTACTTATAGAGTATGTGTAGTACATGTTGGACTTACAGGACATGGCAGCAGAGCTTCTCCCTTCAGTTTCCAGGTCCCGTGGACGTCCTCTTCTGAAATCTCCGTCTCAAACTTGGCTGTTTCTGTCTCCGTCACCTCCACGCTGTACAGAGGACGGACGACCTTAATGTCCCGCTCTGCAGGACGAAGACCGGGACAAACATTAGGAAAAGACACTTGACTACAGAGGTGAAGATAGAACAGGGTTCAAGATTCCAGACTTCTTAAATGTCATACCACAGTACACAGTACTGTAAATTAAAGAGAGGTCTAGACCTGCTCTACCTGTAAATTATAGAGAGGTCTAGACCTGCTCTATCTGTAAATTATAGAGAGGTCTAGACCTGCTCTATCTGTAAATTATAGAGAGGTCTAGACCTGCTCTATCTGTAAATTATAGAGAGGTCTAGACCTGCTCTATCTGTAAATTATAGAGTGGTCTAGACCTGCTCTATTTGTAAATTATAGAGGTCTAGACCTGCTCTATCTGTAAATTATAGAGGTCTAGACCTGCTCTATCTGTAAATTATAGAGCGGTTTAGACCTGCTCTATCTGTAAATTATAGAGCGGTCTAGACCTGCTCTATCTGTAGATTATAGAGCGGTCTAGACCTGCTCTATCAGTAGATTATAGAGCGGTCTAGACCTGCTCTATCTGTAGATTATAGAGCGGTCTAGACCTGCTCTATCTGTAGATTATAGAGCGGTCTAGACCTGCTCTATCTGTAAATCATAGAGAGGTCTAGACCTGCTCTATCTGTAAATCATAGAGAGGTCTAGACCTTGAACTGAATCATATTGAAGGCGTGCGCTCCGTTTCTAAGGGACTACTTTCTTACGCCGATGATACTCTGCTTTATATTTCCATTCTTCTTCTTATATTCGGTGTAGCAGCCGCTCTGCAGCGAGTTACCTTCTATGTTGAGTCTGGCGGTGGTTTTGTCCGAGCCGCAGTCGCAGGTGTACTCCCCGATGTTGGCCTTCTCCGCCTTCCTGACCGTCAGGATGCGCTTCTTCCCGTCGGTGCTGATGGCGATGTTCTTGGACGGGGTGATCTCCGTCCCGTCCTTCGACCACTTGACGTCTGCGACCGACTTGCTGAGTTCGCAGACGAGCTTGACCTCGTCCCGCTCCACGGCCGTGTAGTTCTGCAGCTTGGTGGTGAAGTACAGGTCGCCCTCTGCACACAGACAACACGCATGTTCTACGTCAGCCTCCGCCCCTATGCATTAAAACCTAAACTCTTAAAGGACCCTTATTGGATTTTATGTTTCTACACTTAAATATTGAAAAAACACTGTTTTTCTCATCATCTTTGTTGGAGCGCCTGTCTCTTTAAGAGGCCCAGTCTGCTCTGATTGGTCAGCTTGCACAAACTCAAACACCTGTTCATCAGATACACACTCACTCACACACACACACACACACACTATCTCTCCATCCCTCCCTCCCTCCACTGACCGATGACGGTGAGCATGGCGGTCAGGGTCTTGTCCATGGCCTCGACCCGGATCATGGAGGTGTCGTCGATGGTGACCTCCTTGAAGGCCAGCGTGTGGACCCGGCCCTGGTCCGCCATGTGGACCACCTTGCTGGGCAGCAGGCGCACGTCGTTCTTGAACCAGGCCACGGAGACGTTGTCGTGGGACAGCTCCACGCTGAACTCGGCCGTCTCCCGCTCCTTCACCGTCACGTCCTTGATGGGTCTGGAGAACTCCAGCCGGATCCCTGCCAGGGACAGAACCACCACAGGGTGTCCTTAAAGAGTACTTAATCATGTACATGAAATACAAAAATACTCTCAGAGGAATGGAGGACAACTCCAGCCGGATCCCTGCCGGGGACAGAACCACCACACAGCGTCCTTAACCAGTACTTCATAGGGCTTTATTAAATACATGAAATACCCTTTAGTTCTGAAGACCCTGTATACTGCGTAGTATCTGTATATTTCTGACCTTGTACGTTGTGTAGTATCTGTGTATTTCTGACCCTGTACACTGCGTAGTATCTGTGTATTTCTGACCCTGTACACTGCATAGTATCTGTGTATTTCTGACCCTGTACACTGTGTAGTATCTGTGCATTTCTGACCCTGTATACTGCGTAGTATTGTGTATTTCTGACCTTGTACACTGCGTAGTATCTGTGTATTTCTGACCCTGTACACTGCGTAGTATCTGTGTATTTCTGAACCTGTATACTGCGTAGTATCTGTGCATTTCTGACCCTGTATACTGCGTAGTATCTGTGTATTTCTGACCCTGTACACTGCGTAGTACTGTGTATTTCTGACCCTGTACTACTGCGTAGTATCTGTGTATTTCTGACCCTGTACACTGCGTAGTATCTGTATATTTCTGACCCTGTATACTGCGTAGTACTGTGTATTTCTGACCTTGTATAACGAGTTTGGCGGCCGTCCTCTTGTCCTCGGCCTCGAACATGTACTTGGCCTCGTCGTCGTAGGCGGCCGATCGGACGAGCAGGACGAACAGGCCTCCTTCCTGGACCAGCTGGTACTTGTCGTCGCTCTGCAGCTCCTGGGAGCCCTTCAGCCAGCGGAAGGTCTTCGGGACCCGGGACAGCTCCACCTCGAAGCGCGCCTCGTCCTTCTCGTACACCTGGACGTCGCTCAGCGGCGTCAGGAAGTTCAGAGGAAGTTCTACAGGGAAACACAGGAAGTTAGCAAGGGAAACAGGAAGTTAAGAGGAAGTTCTACAGGGAAACACAGGAAGTTATGAAGGGAAACAGAGGAAGTTATGAAGGGAAACAGGAGTTATGAAGGGATCAGAGTAAGTTCATGCAAGGGACTCAGAGTATTATGATGGAACCATAGGCAGGTAATGCAAGTGCTCAGAGAAGGTATGAAGGAACAGAGGAAGTTATGAAGGGAAACACAGGAAGTTATGAAGGGAATCAGAGGTTTGTGTGTGATGATGTGGAGTCCAGGCTGACGTAGGCGTGCCGGTGTCCTACCTTTGACCTTCAGGTTGGCAGAGCACTTGGCGTTGGCGGCGGCGTACGCCACCTCTCCGGTCATGGACACCTTGCAGTTGTAGAGGATCAGGGTGTGTTTGCCCCCCTCCTCGATGATGTCCACATCCTGTCAACAACATCACATCATTAATATAGAGTGGGCCGGCTAGAGGAGCACACCCCGATGCTAATGTTATCCTAATGCTAATGTTATCCTAATGCTAATGTTATCCTAATGCTAATGCTAGCTGCCTAACACCGGCTAATAGTCCTAACCCTCGGGTGTCTTCTGTCAAAATAGAAAATCAACACTTTGTAATCAATGTTTTTTTCTTATGTAATATTTTTGCAGCCTCATCCTGGTAGAACGTGCCTTTCCCAAAATGTTGCTTTAAAAAGATGAATGTATGAAGAGTGAAGATTGTGGGGGAGAGCCCCCCCACCCCATCCCACACACACACAGTCTAAGATGTGGGGGGGGGCTGTCTTACAGAAGAAGGACTGAGGACGTCCCCGTTGAGCTTCCACTGGCCGTGCACGTCGTCCTCGGAGATCTCCACCTCGAAGCGAGCCGTCTCTCCGTCGAAAAGTTCCACGCCGTAGACCGGGCGCACCACCTTGATGTCCCGGGCTGGGGGGGGGGGGGCAAAACCATCAGAGAGTTACATTCAGTACGCTAGGGGGACGTTAGATGTTGTGGAATAAGAAACAATCAGCTCCAGCTTCAGACACAATCCCAGATTCTCAACTTCTCATTCATTTCTTATCTGCAGAAGTTGAGTTTAACCTTGCAACATAATGTAGTTTATATGTATTTTAAACTGATGTTTTTATGCTTTTATGATCTTACCGGTCGGACTTTGAGGTTTGTCTTAATGTAGATAAGTGCATTACAAATCAAATGTATTATTATTATCATTATTATTATTATTATTGGAGCATCTGGACTCAAAATGGTTTTATATTTGTGTTTGTAGTTAGTGATTTAGTTACTTTTTATTGGTAATATACAATACTTCCAGTCACAGATACAATTAACCCTTTTCTTTAATCATACATGCATATGTACACGGACACATTTACACACAAAGAAAACAAAAACACTGATAAGAATATAGGAGAAAATATTTAAATTAAATCATGGCTGTTTATAGAAATGTTAGCATTGATTTGGCTGATTTGATTGATTTTAAGATGCTACGTTACATCTTTGCTCCTTTGGTTTTTAATCGGTGAGAAGATAAAATAAATGAGACGTGCAACAATACACTCAAAGATGTTTGACTTTTTCATAACAAAAGCATGTCAATAAACTTTATACTGGTAATGATTCGGTTCATACCAAGATAAAAAACTTAGATTTAGTGTTGAATCCTAGAAGGAAAGATAATTCATCTTGTTTTAAGAGTCAATTTCTTATTTTCTTGTCTTACTTTCCACTATAATCTTAAATCAAGCTGCATGGACAGATAATGTCCCGTGTCCCGAGGACCTTTACCCTCAGATTTAGGGTTTTTATCTCGTTTTTAGACCCCCCCTTTTTGCATTGTCCATGTCTGATGTGGTTCTTATTTTTCAGACTGATTTGATTGATTTTATGTTGCGTTACATCTTTACTTCTTTGGTTTTTAGTCAGTGAGAAGATAAAATAAATGAGACATGCAACAATACACTCAAAGATATCTGACTTTTTCAAAATAAAAGCATGTCAATAAACTTCACACTATCAATGATTTGAATCTTACTAAGATAAAAAACTTCTTGTTTTAATGTCTTACTTTCCACTATAATCTTAATCAAGCTGCATGGACAGATAGTGTCTCGTGTCCTGAGGACCTTTTCCCTCAGATTTAGGGTTTTATCTCATTTTTAGACCCCCATTTTTTGCACTGTACATGTCTGATGTGGTTCTTATTTTAATGTCTTACTTTCCACTATAATCTTAACGTGTCCTGAGGACCTTTTCCCTCAGATTTAGGGTTTTATCTTGTTTTTAGAGACCCATTTTTTGCAGTGTACGTGTCTGATGTGGTTCTTATTTTTCAGTGTGTCCCTCAGATCCTTCAGAGCGTCCCGTGTACCTTCGATGTTGAGGCTGGCCGAGGTTTTGTCCGTCCCACAGTCGCAGGTGTACTTCCCTTTGTCGCTCTGCGTGACTTTCTTAAGGACGAGCGAGCGGCGCGTCGCCTCCGAGCGCATCACCACCGTCTTGGAGGCGATGAGTTCCTTCTCACCGTAATACCAAACCACCGGGACGTCTTTGCTCAGTTCACAGTCCAGAGACACCTCGTCCTTCTCCGTGGCGGTGTAGTCCTGCAGCTTGGTCACGAAGACCGCGTCGCCCTCTGCAACACAACCGGGACCAGAGTGAGATTCATGTCATACAGGTCTCTGCAAAGGTCCGATCTACGCAATCGGGACAAAGACTGAGACGCTCCTCCAGGAAAGGACAGAGAGAGTGAGAAACCATGAAAATGAAATGAAAGTTAATAGATGAAAAGGATTCTTTAAGTCTTGTGTGTCCCAGTTGAGACTGGACCTTCTATCATCAGAGAACACCAGATGGACTTTATGTATGACATGCGTTAATGGATGAGAACCACACACACTGATGATCTGGTTAAAGGTCTGTCCGACTCAGGCCTGAAGGCCCTGGCACACCAACCGACAACCCTGGGACAGGCTGGAGGGGTCGGGGACTCCAGTCTGTCTGGAGGGGTCGGGGATTCCAGTCTGTCTGGCGGGGTCGGGGACTTGAGTCTGTCTGGAGAGGTCGGGGACTCGAGTCTGTGTGGAGGGGTCGGGGACTCCAGTCTGTCTGGTGGGGTTGGGGACTCAAGTCTGTCTGGAGAGGTTGGGGACTCAAGTCTGTCTGGAGGGTTCGGGGACTCAAGTCTGTCTGGAGAGATCGGGGACTCGAGTCTGTCTGGAGGGGTTGGGGACTCAAGTCTGTCTGGAGAGGTCAGGGACTCAAGTCTGTCAATGAAGATTCAGCAGCTGTGTGTGTCTGCCTGTGTGTTTGTGTGTGTGTGTGTGTGTGTGTTTGTGTGTTTGTGGTGTGTGTGTGTGTGTGTGTTGTGTTTGTGTGTTTGTGTGTGTGTGGTGTGTGTGTGTGTGTGTGGTGTGTGTGTTGTGTTGTGTGTGTGGTGTGTGTTTGTGTGTGTGTTGTGTGTGTTTGGTGTTTGTTTGTGTGTCTATGTGTGGTGTGTGGTTGTGTGTGTGTTGTGGTGGTGTGTGTGTGTGTGTTTGTGGGTTGTGTTTGTGTTCTATGTGTTGTGTGTGTGGGTGTGTGTGTGTGATGAAGACAGATTCAGCTGCTGCTCGGCCTCCTCCTTAAAATGTTTCCAGAAACATGTTTCGGGGATCTTTTTTAGTAAAATAGGATTCTGAACGGGCCGCCATGAGGTTTCTGGAGAAACCAGACCCATGTGATGCATTGGTCCAATCAGCTGCCGGGGGGGGGGGTTTGGTGTGTCAGGGCCTTGAGATGAAGAGGAAGAGGAGTGTGTGGTTACCTACGACCGTGAGTTTGGCCATGGAGTAAATCCCTTTGGCCTCGGCCTTTACCAGGCACGTATCATCTAGAGTCACCGTCCTCATTTCTAGACAGTGCCTGGTCCCCTCCACGTGCGTGAGCACGGTTCGGCTCACGTGGAGCTTCACCTCGTTCCGGTACCAGACCACCGGCACGTTATCGTGCGACAGCTCCAGTTCAAATCGAACCGTTTTACCTTCTTTCACTGTTTGGTCCTGAAGCTGCTGCACAAACTTCAGCCTCATGCCTGAAATAAACCGGGGGAGTGCACAAAGACAAGAAGAGGGGTGGGGGTGGGTCGCTATCCTTTAAATCATCCAATCAGCATCCAAAGAGGAAACAACAGGAAGTGTGTGTCTTACCTTCCACGGCCAGCTGAGCGCTGGATCTGTGGCCCAGCACTTCGATGGAGTACTGAGCCTCGTCATCGAACTCACAGCTGTTTATGATCAGCATGTGCTTCTTCCCATCGTCCATTATTTCATATTTAGGGCTTGGGGTGACGACCTCCGCCCCCCTGAACCACATCACCTTTGACACCTCTTTGGTGATGGTGCATTCAAACTTGGCCTGTTTCTTTTCAGGCACAGAAACGTCCTTCAGGGACTCAACAAAGCCCATCTCGATCTCTGCGAGGTGCAAATCAGTCCGCCGGTTACTCACCAAAACACAAATACACAGATCCTTTCTTACCGTATCGCTTCTGAAATCCCTTCGTTTTCTGAGACAAAGGCCATTTTATTACACACGACCTTTGAGATGATAAGATATCTGTAGGCAGCGTGGGGAGCTGATGCTCAACATGCTGGGTCCTAGGTTCAGCAGGTCTCTGTCCCTGTGAAGACCTCCCTCTGTAGAGCTACTGTACACCTGTCTCCGGCCTACCTGGGGTGTCCTTATGAGCAAGGCAGCATTACAAAACTTCTAGTGGCTGGTGTTGGGTATCTGAGTCAGAAAATGACGTAATCCCTGTTTTGGCTGACCCTGTACGCAGGTCTGTCAGGTTCTCCTCCAGACTGTGGACCCACTGGAGACCATTTCTGTCCATTAGACACTGAACATTGTGGAAGCTCTGTCTTTTGTATTTTGGTGTTTGAGAGGGTTTTTACTGGGATGTGGATCCCCCTGGGTCTGAAATGAGACAACCACAGATAGGGTGTGTGTGTGTGTGTGGGGTGTGTACCTTTGACGGTGAGCATGGCGCTGGTGACGGCGTTCAGCGCCTGGTAGGACACCTCGCCCGCCTGGTCCAGCTGAACCTGTTTCAGCGTCAGGAAACGCTTCCTGCCTTCAGACTTAATGTCGCAGGTCTGGAAGAATAGAACAAAGTCAGAGCACTGAAAGTACCTGGATGACCCCCC
>NW_022605605.1:133013-135112 GCF_008692095.1 Etheostoma spectabile | reverse complement strand
CCCAAAAAAAGTCAAAATGGACCCTACTCGCACCAAACCGGCACCATCTTGACAACAAAGTAAAAAGGGGCGGGACCAGGGACGTTGACAGGGAGCTGATTGGACGAACGTTTCATGTGGGTTCGGCTTCTCCCAAGTTTAATAGACTTTCATCGCTTTTGTCAGATTTTTGTCAAATTTTTGTCAGATGTTTGTCAGATTTTGGTCAGATGTTCGTCAGATTTTCGTCAGGTTTTAATCAGATTTTGGTCAGATTATTGTAAAATTATTGTCAGATTATTGTCAAATTATTGTCAGATTATTGTCAAATTTCCGTCAGATTTTTGTCAGACTTTCGTCAGATTTTCTTCAGATTTTCGTCAGATTTTAACAATATTTTCTTCAGATTTTCACCAGATTTTGGTCGGATTATTGTCAGATTTTCATCAGATTGTCAGATTTCGTCACTTTTGTCAGATTTTCTTCCGATTTTCTTCAGATTTTCTTCAGATTTTCATCAGATTTTGGTCAGAGGCGACGCTCCTCCTTTTCGGTGAGTGTTTTAACTGGAGTGTTCCTTTTGGGACAATGCTGAATGGAACGTGGCCCTACGGCAGTAAGAGGTCAGCGCCTATAGCAGCATACTGAGGGAAGCAGAATGAGACCCAGCCGTGACGGTTCTGAGATCGGGGTTTTGGGTTGTTGAACTCACCGGAGACCTCATCAGCACCTGGCCTCTCAGCTTCCATTCCCCGGCTACATCATCCTCCGAAATCTCAGTGTCAAAGTTGGCCTCCTCCTTCTCCACCACCTCCACGCTGGAGAGAGGCTTCAGGATCTCCGCCTCGCGCTCTGAAACATCACACACCAGTTAACTACTGGATACTACTGAATACTACTGAATACTACTGAATACTGACCTAGATCAGTATCATAGTCCATTAATCTACCCATTATTTTCTAGATTATTCATTTAGTTTGGTCTATAACATGTCAGAACATGGGGAGAAATGTCCATCCCAGTTTCTTGAAACTCAAAGTTGGACAGTCCCAAACCAAAAGACTGAAGGAATATATGTGAAGTAATGTGCAGTAGTTTTATACATATTGTGCTATATACTGTATACTAGACTGTGTGTGTATGTTGTATGTTAGATAGTGTTGTTGATGTCTGGTTCAATGTTGATGTTGTGAATAATGTTTCATTATTTCTGGACGGTACAACAAAACAGTAAAGTCTAAATATGCTGAGTTTTAACGGTTTAATCCTTATGTTGTCCTCCCGGGTCAAAAATGGACATTTTTGTCCCTTTTTCAGACTTTTCATTTTAGTTTCCACTAACACCACCTTACTAGTTTTACACTTTTTGGAATCCATGGTCAACAACCCTCATTTAAATAGAATTATACCTAAGATTTGAGTTAAAAAAGCAGAAATTAGGAATTATTTTGACTAATGTGATCAATTGTATTTGCAAAGAGCGTTGGAAGGAATCATATCCATTTTTTTATGGTAATTTGCCTAAAAGGAAACTCATATTTCAGATGTAGACATTTTTTAAAGGGGTCAGATTTGCCCCGAGGACACCAGGAGGGGTAAACCAGAGCCAAGCAGCCCCCCCTCTGAGAGGCACTCACCTCCGAGCGTGAGCTTGGCCGTGTATCGGCGGTCCTCCACCTCGATGGTGTAGTCCGAGACGTCGTCCGGCTGGCAGTTGTTGACGGTGAGCGTCACGTCCTTTCCGTCTTTGTTGATCTCCACTTTGTCAGAAGGAGCGAGCTCGCTGTCTCCTTTGAACCACTTCCAGTTGGGGGTGTCCCTGAACAGCTCGCATTTAAACGTAGCTTTAGCCTTCGGTTTCACGTGCTGGTCCCTCAGAGGCTTGGTCAGCCAGTCCTTGATGATTTCTGAGGACGGAGGGTTGGAGTCGTTAAAAACCAAAATGTAACTATGAAGTCTGAGTTTTAAAGTCTTCAGATAACTTGATGATGATTTATGACTTAACCCTTGGATGATATTCGGGTCAAATCGACCTATTTAAAAAAAGAAATGGTACAAGTTCCATTTTTCTACCTGAAATCACAGGCCTTACCTTATTTCCTGTGATAAACATGTATTC
>NW_022605605.1:118739-133003 GCF_008692095.1 Etheostoma spectabile | reverse complement strand
TCAGAACATTATTCTGGATATGACACTTGTGTTTATTCCATAGTGGATTTTTAACATGAATTATAACTTTATGACAAAAAAACAAACCCCACTTCCATGTTTAACTGTGTTCTAGTGTTCTAGACTGATGCATCCCCTGAACATTATGTCATCTCAGCTGTTGGAAACGGAGATAAAGACAACATTTGTTAATAGATTACAAAGTAAAAGTTTTAAAACCCCAGATAAGTCCCGAGTCAACTTGACCCGAGGGATACAAGTGGGTCCTGAAAGTGAAAACAACACGGGGGTTAACCAGAGCCCTCACTTCCAAAAACATGTGTTCTGATGAAAAGGTAAAAGTGATGAAAGAAGAAGAGGACGGCTGTAGAGATCCATGAAGAAGAGGGGGCTCTTACCAATCACTTTGACGTTGGTGGTCGTCGAGACGTCCTCCTGCCCGGCCACCTCACACGTGTAGGCGCCGGCGTCTTGCTCTGTGGCGTTCTGGATGGTCACGGCGTGCTGCATGCCAATGACATTAATGGCCACTTTTCCCGCCTGTTTCTTCAGGAGGGCGCCGTTCCGCTTCCAGACCACGTCTCTCTCTTTGTTCAGCTCACAGGTCAGGTACATGGGCTGGGTCTTGATGCAGGAAGTCTCCGGTTCCAACTCCTTCAACCACTTCACCGGCAGCTCTGCACAAGAAGAGTTTCAGGATTATAAAACAGAACCGGCTCGGTATCATTCAGAGTCTCCATGTTGGGGTTTTAGGGCTGAATCATCGGCAAAGTATCAAATATTCCATGATAATCCTGTACCGTTACGCAGATAACACGATCCAATCTTTTACATAAATTGCAAAATCCAAGGAGATAAAACATATGTTTAACAACTGAGTTTTGCTTCGGGGATATAATTTTAAGTTGTAAAAAGGTAGTGCTGTCAAAATGAACGCCCAAGAATGAGTTAGCGCATTCTTTAACGTTACTCAGTGTTTTGACGGCCAATCAACAAATGTGCGTCCTGTGATTTGGGCCTCGGACCCTCCGTAGTTATCGTGGAAAGGTCGTGGATCGCTAGCAGACAGCAAGGCTAGTTGAGCCCAAATGGAAGAAGAAAAAGGTTTTTGAATGGCAAGTTGAGTTTTAAAGCCCTTCTAGATGGTTCTCTTCACAAGACTAAGACTAGACTAATTTGACCTTCTGTTGGATTGTTGCAATCAAAATTAACATTTGTCTGATCCCGTGTTGAAAAGAGCATGAAAAACTTAAAAATATCACTTTAGAGACCATTTAGAACAGATAAAAAAGATGAGAACGCAAGTTAACTATGGAGAATCATGAGATTAACCACGATTACATATTCTAATTGCAGCAAAAAGGTAATAAAGTGCAATTTATTGCGAAATAAATCACTAAATATCTTATGAGGACATAAGTATCGTGATGAAATCGTATCGCGGGGTGATTCCTACCTCCAGTGTCAGACCATACCTGAGTTTGAGACCTTTTGATGAAACAGAAAGCTTGTTTTCTTTCAACCAACACAATAAATGACCTTCTCAGACATTATGTGGGATGAAAGCCTCGGCGGTTTACCTTCAACGACGAGCTTGGCTGTGCATGTTACTTCCTTGCCGGCGTTCTTGCCCACACAGGTGTACTCCCCGGTGTCAGACAGCTGCACATCAATAATGTTCAGCTTGCGGTCTTTGCCGTCAGCGGTGAACTTGTGCTTGGGCCCCTCGCGGAGGTTGCTGCCGTCCTTCATCCACGTGGTGATGGCGGTGGACGGAGAAATCTCACACTCGAACACCGCAGACGAGCCGATGGACTCGGCTTCCTGCAGCACGATGTCCTGGATCTTTTTGACAAATTTCAGAGGCACGGCTTTGAGCTTGAATCCTCCGAAGGGTTCCTCTGGGGGGGACGGGCCTTTCCCCCCGGGCCTCAGGCCGCGGCCCTTGCCCCCATCACCGGGAGACGGCGTTTGTCTCGCTGCAACGTCACATACAAAAAAGGTTAATAAGAAGGGGAGTAAGGAACCAGACATTGGACAATGGGATGATGTAAGACCTACTGGGGATTAGAAGTCAAAATAATCACATTTAAGAAAAATCTCTGTTAGAATAGAAGACTATGAACATGCAAAGTCAGTCTTTATGGGCTTCCAAAGGGATTCTGGGAAGAACTACAAGGCGACGTACACAACAAACTACACGTACAACACAGAGAGAGAAGGATGTAGCAACTCCAGCAACGGTGAAGCTAATTGGCAAAGACGGAGCTACCCACCTGAAGAGCATCTGTCACCCTACATATGTGTTTCTTTAAGCATTTCTATGTATCAACACACATTAAAGATTGAAGAATATGACATTAACGTCAACACCAGCTTTTCTAGCTGCTAATCCAAATCCAATCGGCTGGTTTCAGTGCCAGAATGAAAGAGATGTGGATTAGATCTGTGTAGGAAAAGTTTTCAGATTTTTTCAAAACACAAGCAGCCAAACAACAAATTTTCCTGAACAATCAGATTAAAAATCTTTTGGTACATGACAGATTTGGATGGTTGATTGGTCGGCTACCATTCGCTTTAGGTTTGATAATTAGCCCTTTTTGTCTTTTCTTGGAAAGGAAAAGACAAGAAAACAACTTCCACTTCTATAAATGTATGTTATGACTGGAGCAAGCGAAACCGTTCAGACGTTAAGTAGAAAAAAAAGAGCAAACTGTTAGTACGCGTTAGCACTACTTTAGCTCTAGTTTCATTAAGTTCATACCCCCGAGTCCTCTGCCTCTGCCTTTCGGTGCCTCCTCGGTTGGTTTCCCATCTGGACAAGAAACAATAAGACAAGTGTCTCAGTCTGAGATCGCTGGCGGCTGAAACACTCCAGCAGAAGGCAAGATAAAGATTTGAGCAAAGCTAACGTGCTAAGTCACTTTTCAACAACACATGAGAACATTAAGGACGTCACACAGCACACAATGAAGAGGATGAAGATCAGGTGGACTCTCTGGGACAAGATGATCAAAGGGACAGACATGGATGGAAGACGATGCAGAAAACTAAAAGATGGAATGAAAGACTTGAACACATGTGAAGACGGACACTTTGTGATCGATGTGGAGGACACATTTGAGGACAGACGTAATATGAAGGACAACATGAGAACGTCTCAATGGATGGACGGTGAATGAAGAGACGGATGAATGAAAACACAAGATCTAGATGAACGAATTAATTCAGGTGAGTTGTCCCGATCCCGACCAAGAACCGACCTAGAACCGCCTAAAAAGCTAGTATCAGTATCAGCGGTACACGAGACATTTAGCCCGAAAAAAATCTACTTTAATGTACTTCATTTATGTGTTTTTTGTTATGATTGACTGCCAAACTAGATCCAAATGAAAATGAGACTTTATATGCACTGGTATCGGATTCATACTCGGTATGACGATACGTAAGTTCAGGTATCGGAATCGGGAAGAAAAGAATGGTAATGGAACATCTCTGTTAAAAAGGATGTGATGAGGATTAGATGAGTTATTTGAGATGGATGAGGTGGTTCCAGGGACATCAGATGAGGGTTTTGGAGGCCTTTGTCTCACCGCGTCTGGCGCCAGGCGTGCCTGGAGTCTCCAACGCCCAATCCACCCCTTCACCTTCCCAGTCCTCGGTGGGAACTAGCTCCCAGCCCCACGCCTCCTCTTCATCCTCGCCTTCCTCTTCTTCAGCCTCCTCTTCGAACACTTCCTCCTCTGGCTGCGTGGGCACCTTCTTCATCTGCACGGCTCCAGGAGAAACCTCCTTCCCCACGGGGATCCGGCCTTTACCAGGCTTTGCCTCATCTGGCGACGCCGGCTTCTTTGGGACCTTTTTGAGTGTAACAGCCTCGACAGAGTCTCTCGGTGAGACAGTTTTGGGAATCCGTCCAGCGCTTGGCTTCGTCTCAACAGGGACAGGCTCCAGTTCTTTTGGTTTCTGCTTATCAACTTTTGGTGATGGCGTCTTCTTTAGCTCAACCTTCTTCAGCTGCTCGATGGGTTTAAGGGGCTTTTCTTCATCTACCTTGTCTTTACCCAGTCTAGGCGAAGGAGTCTTTTTGAGTTCGATACCTTTCTTCAAGATATCGGTTTGCTTATGGGGGACTTCTTTTTCCAGTTCTTTCTTTCCAGGCGGGCTGGGCTTCTTCTGAGGCTTCTCATCCTCTTTTTTAGGTGTTGCGGTCTTTTCAACTTTCCTAAGCTGCTGTTCCGTCGGCTCTCTTGGAGTTTCAACTCTCGGAGTTCGACTGGGTACCTTTGAGTCCACAGGCTTTGGTTTCTCTTCCTTGGATGCTTTCTCTGGCTTTTCTTTAGGCTTGGCTACTTTATCAAAAGGCTTTAAAATGACCTGCTCTTGCTCTTCCTCTTTCTTTGGTAATTTCTTTATTTTCTTTTTAGTTAAATCTGGCTCAGGCTCTTCATCTTTTGGCGCCTTAGGAGTTCTTATCCATCTTGATTTCTCATCTTCTGCCTCCAGTGTTTCTGGTTCCTCCTTTTGACCGAGTTCAGATGCCTTCTCAGCTGCAGCAAAGACTCGTTCAGTTCTTCCATGTAGTAGTACCTCTCGATCCTCTCTATCACGAAGCTTTTCAACCATCAGTTCTGGATCGGTATGCCTCGTCACTTCAACTCTATGAGTGATGACTTCCTTCTCAGGCTCTTTAGGCTTAGTGGGAACCTTTTTTAGTTGGATCTTTTGTAATTCTTCCTCTGGTTTGCCTGATCTTTCAAATGGTTTTAGTTTAATTGAGTCTTTCTGCTCATCTGCCTTGGGTAATTTCGTTATTTTCTTCTTTTCTACATTTGGCACATCGGGATCTTGTTCTTTCTGCGGTTTTGGTGTTCTCGTCCATCCTTGTTTCTCTGTTTTCTGTACAACTGCAATCTTTTCAGCTTCCTCAAAATAGAGCAACTGAGCCGTTTCCTCCTCTGCAGTGAAGACTCGTTCAGTTCTTCCGAGCGTTATCACCTCTCGATCTTCTCTGTCATGAAGTCCATGAACCATTAGTTCTTGAGCTTGTTGCCTCGTCACTTCTGCTTTTTGAGTTATGACTTGTTTCTCAGGCTCGGGAGGTTTCACTGGGACCTTCTTCAGCTTAACAACCTCTGCGTCTGGTTCCTTCTCTTTGGGAACTCTTGGGAACTTACTCTTCAGCTTTGGAGATTCAGGGGTCTTTGCTTCCTGAACTGGGATCTTACCCTTTTGCTTAAGAGTAGGCACTGTGGTTGAGGCAGTAAAACACAATTTATAACTTTGACATAGAGACACAGAAAACAGGAAACATAACGGTTTATGTGAACATTTGGCAACACAGGACACTCACGCCAGTTAAACATGCAAAGGAAAAGCAAGAGATATCTGTGGTGTTTATGGGGGAATACCTAAAAATCAAGAAACTAATATTTGGTATACCTTTAGTTGGTCCAGGTGCTGATACTGGTTCCTTGTCTGGAATAATTTTAATAAGATCAATATAATTATACACAATGCAGACAATAACAAACAAAAACATTTTTTGAGACAGACACACTAAGGCGGGGCATGCATTTGGTTCTGTTTCCAGAATACGTTGGTCTTGAGGTGAGCTTTGAATGCAATGAATTATCAGGTGTTATCAGGTGTGTACCGAGTTACACTACGGTAACTCCAGATACACCAAGAGATGCTTTAAGAAAGCTAGTTTGAAGGTTATTCTACCTCATTCAACAGAAACTGTTAATATGAAATATTTGGATTAGAAAATGTAAAATGGATTTCAGTTCATAGAAACATCACAAACAGAATTATACAGAATTAGACATGAATGCATTTCTTAAACCAAAGCTCTGATCGCTTTGTATGAAGACTGAAGCTGTCACATAAGACACCATTCAAAGCAAGAGACAAACATATATGAAAACTACAGAAGACATGTTACCTTCAGGCGGAGAGACAGTCTTTGATACCGGAGACGGTTCCTTCTCCACTGGTGCAACTTGAGCTACAAGAATGCCAACTGGATTAAATCACCGGCAAAGATGTTGTGAACTGACAGATACTCAAAGAAAACAGACAACATTTAAGAATTCAGACCAACAGATTTCTTTGATGACAAACAGGAAGTATATGACAAACAGAAGAAACTACCTGCAGGAGGTACAACTTTTTCAGCTGGAGGTGTTGGTGGAGACGGTTTCTTTTCCTCTGGAGGAGACACTTAGGAGCACAAGATACCAAAGGTCAAGGGAAGAGAAGATATGAAAGTGACAAGACATTAAAACAGAGGACAGATTAAAGAAGTTAAGAGTGAAAGAAATTGCACATGGTTAAAACAGAGACACAAAACCCGAACCAGACAAAGGAGACAAAAGAAAGGGACAAAAATACCTGCAGGAGGAACGACTTTGGCTGCAGGAGCAACAGGAGCTGAAGGCTTTGCTGGTGCTGGTGTAGATGGTTTCTTCTCCTCTTG
This sequence comes from Etheostoma spectabile, assembly GCF_008692095.1. Taxonomy (NCBI): domain Eukaryota; kingdom Metazoa; phylum Chordata; class Actinopteri; order Perciformes; family Percidae; genus Etheostoma; species Etheostoma spectabile. Next base: position 126,522 of record NW_022605605.1, on the reverse strand, counting down.
ACGAGACACTTTAAAATACAAGATGCCAAGATCATGACCGAGACAACAGCATGGTCAATTAAGACAGACAATGCAAGATAAGACTGAGGACACAGACAACAAGTGGAACTGCAATCAACAAAAGAGAAAATCACGAGGATCTCTTTTGATCCGGCAGCAAAGAAAACAAACAGACATACATTACGATTACGAGGACATACAAACCCAAGAGAAAAACTACCTGCAGGAGGAGCAGCTTTCTCCGCAGGAGGAGGTGGAGGCTTTGGTGTGGGTGCAGATGGTTTCTTCTCCTCTGGGGGAGATACTTTGGGAATACAAGATGCCAAGATCACAAACCAAGAAAACAATGTGCTTGGTCAAAACACAACAAATGACACCAAGAGATAAAAACATGGAAAACTGACGACAAGTGAGACAATAAGAACAACACAAACAACATGGCAGACTCTTGATGAGCCAGCAAAGATGAGGAGAGTAGAAACTAAACAGACTACCTGCAGGAGGTGGAGGCGTTGGTGTAGGTGCAGATGGTTTCTTCTCCTCTGGAGGAGGTACTTTGGGAATACAAGATGCCAAGATCAAGACCCAACACAACAACATGGTCAAACAAGACTTAACAACAATAGAGGAATTAGAAGAAGTGACAAGATTCCTTAGTACATGGTGTACCTTGTAGAGCAGTGACATAAAAACATGTTACAAAGACAATGGACGAAGACGGCTGATTGTAACTATTAGTGTCTTTTCTTGTTATTCAAGACCCCATTGGAAGATGTGTAAGTAAAATAAATGTGAGATGTTAATTTCTTTAAAGAGGGGTTGATCTTATGAAGATCGCGAGCCTATGCGGCTCAAATAAGAATACCTTTCTGAAGAGTTTGTTGTTCAATCTCCTGTGTTCCCTTCTTTGCTTTCTTGTCATCTTCCCTTGTTGGTGCAGGTTTAGTTGCAGCAGTTGTTGCTTCTTCAGAAGAATCCACCTTACGGGTGCTAAATCTTTCTGCCAGAGGAGCAGGTTTTTTGGAGGGAAGTGTTTCTTCTTCAGGTTTCTTGTGTGGTAGAACTTGAGGTTTTTGAGTTGGAGCCACCTTGGCTTTAGTCATTGGTTTCCTGGGTAGAGGGACTTCTTCAGGAGCAACAACAGCTTTGGGAAGTTTTGGAGAGGTCTTCTTTGTAGGCAGAATGGTATCTTTTGGTGGTGAAATGTCTTCACCAAGCGAGACTGTTTTCTCAGGTGGAGGAATTTCACCTGGAACTGGAAGGGACACTTCTTTACTTGCAGGTATAGATCTTGTTGGGACAAGTTGTTTTTCAAAGGACACTTCTGCCAACACAGGACTTGGTTTCTCCAAAGGTACGATGTCTTCATTATACATTTTTCCCGCATCTTTGGGAGTTTTTGTAAATTCTTCCCTTGAAGACTCCATCTTTGTAGGGACAATTACTTCTTTTTTGGGAGTAAGTGTTGTCATGGGATGAGAAAGGGGGGTTTCTGGAAGGATTTGGGGTAAGTCCTGTTCAGATGTATGAGGCATGGCTCTTTCCGCTGGAACGTCTTCCGGCTCGACAGAGTTCTCTTTCTTGAAAAGAGTGATTTCTTTGGATACACTTGGCTTCTCTGGTGCCGCGATTTCTTTAAAGGTAGAGATTTTAGGTTTAACAAAATCTTCCATTGGATGCCCAATTTCTTCATCAATTTCTTGTACCAACACAAGTGTGTCAGCTATTACAAGTTTCATCTCTTGAGGGGTTTTCTGGTAGGTGAATTCAGTGTCAGATGGAGGATCTTCTTTCATCGTAGGACGAGTCGTTTCATGTGGGGGGGAGACTTCTCTCTCAGCTACCTTCAGAGGTGGAGAGACACACCTCAAAGACATTTCGTCTGTCCAGTCCACTGCGTTGTCCTCTTTTTCATGTGCTTCAGTAGCCTCCATTTTTTCGGGCTCATATTCTGTGTATGCTGGCTCAAAGTCTGGCTCAGTATGTTCGACCTGCTGACCTCCACGGTGCCATGTAGAAACCTCATCCTCCACAAGGACCATTCGTTGTCTTTTCTCCCTTTTCAAGGTGCTTTCTTCTTCCATAATGGACTCCCTGACTGCCACTTCCGTTTCATACGTCCTGACTCTCTCTTGTCTGTGTCTAACTTCTTCTGCCAGAGAAATCCTCTCTCCAGAACCTCTTTTTACAGAGGACTCCCTGCTGTCTTCAAGCACTTCTGTTGCTGGCGTCCAATCAGTCTTTGGGGGAACTGGAGTCATTTATAAGATATCACCCAAGATTGAAGATTTGCACCATGGAGCGGTGGCCAAGAGGAAAACACAAGACAGAAACCATCAAGACACAGAAAGACAGGTTACAGTGAGGTAAATGTTATACTGTGTGCCTCGTTTTACAACTAAACTGTAAGTATTATGAGTAACTACTTCTCTGTAGTGGAGTTTCTTCAAACATTGAATGGACGAATACTTTTCCAGAAGGAATACCCTCATCTGGTTTCACAAACAAATAAATGCAGTTTGTCATTCTACAAGTAAGTGATCATTTGTGCTGACTTTCTAAAAAACTTTTGAGATGTGTACCAGCTGCGAGATAGATGTGTTTTAGCTAGTGCTGTTGTTATCTGTGGTATCTCCCTCTGTTTTGATAATTGATAGGATGTAACTAATGGTCAACACACACGACGGCACAGACATCAGGACAGAAACTTTGAAGAAGTAACTTCAGCTGTGAGTTAAAAGATCAAGATGAGTAAGGATTAGTTAATAAGATGTTAAGACGTATCTACCTTGTTGCTGAGGTTTTTCTCTCTGTGAAATTGGCTTTTCTTCCACCATCTTCTTTGGTGCTTCAGGAACAATCTTTCGTTCTTCTACAACCTTCTTCGGGGCTTCAGGAACGATCTTTGGTTCCTCTACAACCTTCTTCGGCGCTTCAGGAACGATCTTTCGTTCTTCCACCACCTTCTTTGGTGCTTCAGGAACAATCTTTCGTTCTTCTACAACCTTCTTCGGGGCTTCAGGAACGATCTTTGGTTCCTCTACAACCTTCTTCGGGGCTTCAGGAACGATCTTTCGTTCCTCTACAACCTTCTTTGGTGCTTCAGGAACGATCTTTGGTTCTTCCACCATCTTCTTTGTTGCTTCAGGAACGACCTTTCGTTCTTCCACCATCTTCTTTGGTTCATCTTGAACCTTCTTTGGGGCTTTAGGAACCCTATGTGTCTCTTCTAGTACTTTCTTTGGTTCTTTTTGCAACATTTTTGGTGTTTCTTGAACCTTCTTTGGCACCTCAACATCTTCCTTCTTTGTCTCTTCCAGAACCTTCTTTGTTTTTTCTGGGGCCTTCGGTTCCTCCTGTTTTGTTTCAAAGACAGATCTCGGTGCTTCTGGCTCAGGTTTACCAGCCAGCAGATGCGGTTTTCCTTGAGGTTCAGATGTCTTCAGTTCTGAGACAACTTTAAAGAACATTTACGTACAAGATTATTATCTCCTTAAACATATTTTGAAAAGTGAAAGTCACACTCTAGCGAGTGCTTAGCATGGTCAAAGATGTCCCTTTCCATGTGATACTTGGAAGTTCAATTGATCAAACTAAACAAACTTAAAACATCAGAAACAACAAAACCAGAACAAAGAGATCTTAAAGAGCACATTTGCAGTACCTGCAGCTGGAACAGCTTCAGCTTTTCTCTGAGTAAGCTGTGGCGCCGACGGTTGGACTACAGATCTCTCTGGTCTGGGAACATCTTGCACTTAAGAGAACATTATGTATAGTTTAACCGACAGGCCCAAGACTATTGTGGAATCAGAAATTTCACTCTTAGAGAGTGACTTATAGTCTGAAAGAAGATATGAAGATTTGAAGACAAGTAACAATACCTTTTGCTGGAAGAGAATCAGGTGTTGGGGGAGTAACCGTGGCATGCTGGACAAGTTCTTCAGGCTTTGGGACTTCTGCTGCTTTAAAAGAACATTTTATATATATGTAGATGCTCAGCAACCTCAGGCAACCAATTAGGCTTCAACGTTACGGTCCACTCTAACGAGTGCTACTACACAACACACAATCTTAAAACACACAACATGGACTGGTCTGTATCACAGAAAGACATGACAACACATCAAGAGTTGAAGACGGTGCAGACGCCTTCTTTCCCATACCTTTTGTTAGACTGTCTTCAGTCTTTGGGGGGGTAATCTTGGCAGCGATTGGCTGAGCTACAACTTCCTCTGGCTCGGCCACAGCTAGAACATTAAAAAGGTTTTCCATTTTTTCTTTCCATTCATCATCCAGTTATTGTATGAAACGAGGGGTGAGCTTCAATATTAATACACTACAGCTATGATATGTAATGTCTAGAGTGAGTTTGTTGAGGGTTGTATTCAAACACTCATGTTAGACGTTGGACAGTGTTTTTTGTTTTAAAGAGGTTAGCACTGAAGAACATTCAAGATGTACACAACGTGTTAAAGAGTTATTTGTGTAGCCACGGCAACATGAAGTACTTTACCTCTCGCTGGGGGGGCTTGTGGTTCTGTCTTCGCTGCTTCAGGCTTTACCGCGGGAGCTTTGGGTTTCTGGGGGGCCACTGTGGGCTCGACTGACGGCTTTGGTTGAACAGGTTCAGGAGTGACCTTTTTGGTCACTTCCTGTTCTTCAGGTTCTGGTTTGGTGTAAACTGAAGTTTAATTAGAATAACACTGGGAGTCAACGCAGAGCACGCACAGCTTTAAGAGTTCAAAGAAAAGGTAAAAGAACAACATAACTCACAAACCATAACTAGACATCAATAACAGACAAAAAGCAAAGAATGCAATGCTCTGGACGCATTGTAAGAATGCACTTAATAAAAAAACACTGAAGACCACATGACGACACACACAGGAAGTCATCTTCACAGCTTCATTTGAAAAAGATACCGAATAATTCATCAAGATTTTTGAATTTTCTGTGTAATGTTCAGAAACAATTACTTGCATATAAATAAATAAATACAGTATGTATAAATACTGCATATACGTCAACATCTTTGCAGATATAAAGATTAGGATCAGGATTTTAATGTTGGTGCAACAGTAGTCTGTACTTTACAGAAGCAATTTGATATATATCAAAATGTATTTAGTTTATAAATACTGCTGTTTCAGTATAAAAAATTACAAAATGATGCAATTTGAAAAGCTCTTTGGATGTTTTAAATTAAGACTTAAGAATGTGAGCCGATAAGACTCTAAGATCCCAAACAAAGACATAATCATCAGTAATAACCTTGTTATGAATATTACCTTCTGGCGCCGGAGGCTCCTCTCGCCGGGCCGTCTCCGTGACCTCGGGCCGCGTCTTCTTTGCTTCGGGTTCTTTAAAATATTATCACGGAGTTCAGTTTTCTGACCACGATAAACGCTAACATCAAGAATCTTTAATAATTTTAAGAGAACTAAATGAAGAAAAGGAACAAACAACGTGATGAAAGAAAGACATTTTCAAAGATTGAACAAATAAAACACAGACAGAAAGACGGACGGGAAGAAGATAACTGACTGGACATGACATTAAAACTACAAGGCCAAACTCTAGGACTCTACTTCCTGCTTTGTAAGCTCTAGTGAGGGTTAATAAGAGAAAGAAGAAGATGAGTAAAAGACAGGAGACAAGATTAAGAAAGACAGGAAGAAAAACAGGTAAAAAACGAGAAGATGATCTCCAGCATCCAACAGCGGCTAACTGTTACACTACAATGAGAGGCGTAGGTTTGGGGGGGGGGGGGTGCAGGGGGTATGTCCCCCCAATAGTTCAAAAGAGGTGATTTTACTAGATTGGATTAAATGAATCCCCCCCCCCCCAACCAACTATCCAAGACAGGTCAAAATAAGCGTTAGGGACTCGTTACATGTACATGAAACAAGACTATTCTGTATCGGGGGGGGGGGGGGGGGGGGGGGGGGTTAATAACAAACAGGAATATAAAAAATGAAGATATATTCATGTAGATTTAAACTTTGCAGCATATGGCTTCGGACATGGACATTGTTCCTAAGGAGGAACAATGTTTACTGTTAATGAAGACATTTGCATTTAAATTGAAGCAGAAAAGCCACAAACTGCTGCAGGAAATGACGTATTTGCGCTCGTTATTTGATGGGGGGGGGGGGGGGGGGTCCCACGACCACCGGGTTATAATGGGCCCCCGGCCCCTATGTTGAATCAAAAGCTACGCCCTTGCTTACAGCCACAAGCTTTGTGGGACAGCCAGAAAGCATTTATACCTTCAGGGACGTGTTGTCTCATCTCGTCTTTCTGCGTCCTCTCGACTATTTCTTCAACGGCTTGTCTGACTTCTGGTGAGGAAGAAGAAGAAGAAGAAGAAGAAGAAGAAGCTGAAACGTAAAGACTGCTGCACGTCTCCGGGGTTAATACGGCGGGGGGGGGGAAGAGTCACTGCAAGAATCAACCGTGAATGAAGAAACATGGAGACAGAGAGAAGGGACGGAGACATTTAAAGGACAACACACAGCGTGGGGACAGGTTTATGTTGATGAGTGGTTTGATAAGACAGAAGAGGTTGGACACCTGGGACGGAAACCGTCCCCTCTTCAGCGTCAGACTGAAAGCTATGGGTGGGACCATTAAGGAGGATTATGTTCAACAATCATTGGAGATATGAATCAGAATTTAATCTCAAACATTTACACTGTAATCTTACAATTTGGGAATGAAAAGGCCAGAAAACTCGGACATAAAAGTCAAAGTTTCATTTAATATTCTATCCATTTATTTATTCTTGTTCTCATGAAAAAGAGAAAATAATCTGGATTAACTCGATTGTTTCTCCACATAATCCTCGTCGGTGCATCAGAGACAGGAAGTCAAATTATTGAGTTATAGTTATGACACGACTGGAAAATTATTGGGAAGGATGATGGTGGAAGGAATATTAACGATATTAATATTAAAATGAACATACGATTAATAAGGATGAGAGTTACAGGAGGATGATGATGATGAGGATGATGATGAAGGTTTTAGGATGGAGGGAAATGGCTTTTATTTTGAAATGCAAAAAAACATTTCCTCACGCAAAATCTGAATTATTAATAAAGTCGAAGATGACAGTTAGTGTCCCCGTACCTGTGACTCTGTGTTCTTCGTAGAGATAGAATTCAGAGGAATCTTTGGTGGAAAAGGACATTTATGAATGAAAGAGCTTGTTTATGAAGTTATTAAATTATAATAGTGAACGTCTGGTCGGTGGAGAGCGTCCCGGACTCACCGCGGACAAACATGGACGCTGCTTCTGGGACGGACACGGACGCGTCGAGGACGTCTGAAGGGTTATGAGTACAGCTTCAGTTAATTAATGTTCAATATTTAATAAAATACACTGTATGGTGACAGTAATACTTCAGATTATCTTAATTTTGCCCTGGTGTTGTGTCCTCTGTCTGTCCATAGGTGACGAAAAGGTTAAAGTCAAAAAAACACAAGAAATACGTGGACGAAAGTGGAAAAAACGTTGACTAAGACTAAAACGTGGAAAGATATGGAAAAAAAGCATATTTCAAAAACAGTGCATATGTCTTAACCCTTGTGTTGTCTTCCCTTGGACCGAGACCTCGTCCACTCAGGTCAACAGTCAACGTCTTGTAGTTTTTGAGCTTTTGACACTTTTTTAAACGTTTTTGCCATTTTGTTAACCCATTGATATGAAATTGTATCTAACTTTTTAGTTCAAAAGGCAGAAATTATGAATTATTTTGACAAATAATAGTCAATCAAAGGA